>NC_072739.1:156113210-156292712 GCF_026930045.1 Uloborus diversus
ACGCTGAAGAGAAATGTAAGAATTTGCCAAGTGAGACAGCGCAGGAAGGGAGTGTAGGAGACATTATTACTGATTTTGCCAGCAACAAATCCGTAAAAGAGCTCGAAATACCTGACGAACGTAATGATGCTCTTGAACCTAATGGTGAAATTGTTGAAAACGGTGCGGTCATTTTTGGTGAGAAAGTTTCGTTACAAATAGAAAACACTTCAACTTATTCGGATAAGAACCCAGATGTACAATTTTTGCAGCAGGGTGCTAGAGCAGTATTTTTTTCTGTTGATGAAGCATCGCCCACTGATGGAAGCGGTGAAGAATTGAAAAGTAATAAAGAAAGTCTAAGTTTTGCGAGTGAAACTTCTTACAGCGATGATAGCAGTGAACCTTTTACGAGCAATTTAGAATATCGAGAAGTCAATAAGAATAATGAAAATCCGAATATTTCTACGGATAGTGTGACAGTTGTAACGAGTTCAAAAATGCATGGCTCAAAGTCTGAAAGTACTACAGTGTATCGAGAAATTCCTCCTTCGCTAATCCTTGTACCAGAAGAAATAAATCTCACTAAACCGAATTTTGAGAAACTGGAGAAAACAGTGCAAGTAAACATACAAAATATGGTGTCGTTTCGACAAGATGAAAATCAAACTCTTGGGCACAGCTGTTGCTACACGGAAGAAGCTTTGGAAAATCCTGAACCAGAATTTCTGAACTGTATTTCGAAACCGAGTGCTGCCGAACTTGAAAACAACTACACCGAGGAAGACTTCTTCAGAAAAAGTGAAAGGGTGGATGATCAGCTAACAAATCTTAGTTCGAAGATTTTCGGTGAACTGTTGATGATCTTTGATTCCGTTGATATAGATCTACAAGACGTCGACGAATCTTTGTCAGCGAGTGATGATGTAGTTTATCCAAGGGAGAGTGGAGAGGTTTTTAGAAATGAAAATTTCTTACGAAAGGAAACAAGATTTGAAAGTAAAGCCAGCGATTGCCACTTTCAATCTGAGGAAGTTATTTGCGAAATAAATAACTTGAATGATAGAAGTTCAGACGAGAACATTTTAAGCTCAAGTAGTTCAGTTTCAAATTTTTCTTTACATTCTACTCTTTCAGCATCTAGTGCAGAATTTAAAGCTGAAATCAACAATACCCTTAAAAATTTGGAAAACGCTTTAAATGTAGCTAAAGAACTTCACAGGGGTAAAACCAGCATTACCGACCCTTGTGCTGCAAATATTGATGCAGAAAAAAAGTTAAATACGTATGAAAATGAAAAAGTAACAAGATCTCTTAATATGAGTTTAACGAAAAGGAAAAATGAAACCTTTAATCAGTCTGTCAGCCCTTCTGAGTTTCAATTTAATGATTCCTCTTTCAAAACAGAAGAAACCCTAAAAGAAATTTTACAAAAAATATCCTCCAAATTCGACGATTTGAACAAAATGCTAGAAAATGCATCAGCTGGGGACAGTAAAATCAACAAAAATCTGTCGCAAAGCTCAATGAACACAAGTTTTGATCAGAAATATAACTCTCAAAATTACTGCGATGGTGATGGGGAAAGCAATAGAGAAAGAGACACGTTTTCCAAAATTGAAGCAACAATTTTTGGGGATGAGACTAAAACAATTGATGGGCGTTTCGGAAGTAATGATGAATGTGAACAACAGAACACAAAAATGAATTGTGCATTAGAAAGCACATTGAAAAATTATAATGAAGAACTTAGTTATCATTCAGTTCTGACATTAAAATCCAACAGTTCAGGATCATGTTCTGAAGCAGAACATATGACCAGCGTGCCACTGGAATTAAATTCTAGCCCCATTAATAATATTAAGTTCCATAATGATACCGAGTGTGCTGACGTTTTCCAAAAAGGAGACAACCCTGTAGAACAGCTAAATCTTGAAAGGGAAGAGGAAAGTTCTGTGCCGTCTGAAACATGGGGGGAAAATTCAACAACAATTGATTCAGTAGAAATAAGACAATTTGAAGAAGTAATTGAAAACAGTCGAGATGAACGCGACAAGAGTGACGACGAAAACGATTTAATTACTTTTTCTCCATTAGGCTCGGACGATGAAAAAAACGCTGAAACTGGTAAGATGCAATCAAATTCAATAAAATTAGATCGAACTGTAGAAGATGGTAAAATATTAAAGAAGCGGGTTAGTTCGAAAAATTTGAATGACGTTGGTAAAATCACTCAAAAGCCTAACTCAACTCAAAATGTTGAGCAGAAGGATTTTGCCACCGAGAAAATTGCCGCGAAGATAGACTCTAAAGGAATATTCAACCGGCCTGATGACCAAGGCTCTGAAACTTTGGCAAAAAGTAGAAAATGCACGGCACTATTTAAGGAGGACTTCAATCAGGAAAAACTTATCAAAACTCAGGCAATAGTCGAAAAGAACAACATAGAAAACCCAGATATGAATTTACCAGGCGTACATAGTCTTGAATCATTTGCTGAAAAGAAAAAAGAAAATTTTAAAAACAAGGAAGAAGTTTTTCCGAATCATGATTCATCTAGTGCAGTCAACAAATACGGTGATGGAGATGATAGTCCAACAATAAATTGCGCATTTGGGGAACTAGCAAAGTTAAATGAAAAAGGTGCAGGTGGAGATATATATTCTAAAAGCGCTATTAATTCGTTAAAGTATTTAGACACTTCTCAAGATTCGGATGTGAAGAACATTGTACTAAAAGAAGAAAATACTCATTCTGATACTGAAACTCTTCCATCTCCTTTCACAAGCAGAAGTCAGAATGTGACATCAAAAGCGAACGCCAAGAGGCCTTTTGTTGCATCGCGACGCAGCGGGAAAATGACCGTCATTGACAATGAAAGTAACACAAGGACAGAACTTTTGTCACCAACAAAAATAAAAGTGTTTACAGATAAAATTATGGTTGAGCAGAAAACACCAGGCGGGAAGAATGAAAACTGTATTTTACAGTTTCCAGATGTATTCGCGAACTGTAGGAAACGAAGAGCTCATGTGTTAGATCTCGATATAATCGCAAAAGATCGAGCGCAGAACCGAAAAATATTTGAACGCCAAATAGCGGTGGCGGAATCGGTTTTGCTCCCACACACCAGACGTGTGCCCTTAATAGTTGAAGAGATCGATGTTGGAAATAGCTGCTCCAAATTTAGACATAAAGACTCAAAAGGGCAAACAGATATTGGAAGCAGTTTTAGGAAAGATTTACCAGTTTCTTCAGGTAACATCTCACCCCACCCAGCCAATGAGAAGGCAATCAATACGCATTCAAAAGAGACTCATTACGGCAGAAGAAAAATACAAAGACCACGTGTCCTAAATACTCCTCCTCACAACAAAATATTGGTTCAAAGCAAAGAAACCAGATCACCAAAATACGATGTGAAACTCAAAGAACCTATTTCAAAATTTCGAGGACATCCACAAGTGCCTGCTAGACGGATATGTGTATCGCCTACAAATTTTCAACATGCGAATGTAGACGAAACTAAAGATTCAATGTCCGAATCCAAAGCACCACTTCACTTTTGCAAACAAACAAAATTTGATTCTACTTTAAACACCGATACAAGTAAAAGCAAAAACAATAAAAAGAGTCCTGAACTAAAACTAGAGAAAGATGGTGATTGTTTAAATACTAGAGAAATGGCAAGAAATACATCTCCTGAAAGAACCTCTAAAATACTACGCCAAGAAGAACTAAAAAAGAAATTTGATAGAATATTTACCAGGTAATTTTTTATATGTATATTTTGATTATTGATAGTTAATTTTATCACTTTTTATTATACGCTATTATACTGTGGTCAAAAGGTATAGGTTTGTAGTTTTGTAGTTATGTATATACGATTATTTTATGAAACGAGAGAGAAAATATACTTCAGTGAAATAATAAAGGGTGTCCCAAAATTAACGCAAGATTTGAATTTGCCACCATCTTTTCCATAAATGGTTGGCAGCCATGAAAAAAGAACAATTTGACAGTTGAGAGTTTAGGGTTAGTAAAAATGGGGTGTTATTGTACCATACAGCTAGAGAGAGTGAAACATTTCAATGACTGCATAAGGCATTTCCTGGTCGCGTACTCTCTCATTTCGGTCATCAGAATTGGCACCCTAGATCGTGTGATTTAACATTTTTAAATTTCTTCTTATGGGGTTATTTGAATTCAAAGGTCTATGTCAACAAGCCCACGGTGCATTACCGTGTTGCGATACCGAGCGCCAATAACAGTCACTGCTTGACCAGCCTCAACTTTCATTATTTTTGAAACAATTGTTCAATAATGAAAGTTATTGTATCGTATAACGCTCCATTTTTGATTACCCTAAACTCTCAGCTGTCAAATTGTTCTTTTTTTCAGGGTTGCCAACCATTTATTGCAAAAATGGCGGCAAATTCAAATCTTGCGTTAATTTTAGGACACCCTTTATTAATACTAATACTAGAAAACCGCCCGTCATGGTATGACGGATGAAAATTGCTTCTACATTTGAACGGAGCAATTGCCTGTTTAGTGACATTTTGATCGTATAAATTTTAATCCTCACTCCAGTGCATAGAGTAAATAAATTTACATAGAGAGGCCATGTCTATGGTAAAAGGAGATGAAATTGAAGCCGAAATTATGGGATACAGCGATGCAATTATGGGCAAGGTTATGATAATCACCGAATAAAGTAGCTGGCGGATTGGTTTACATTTTAAATCATGTTGCAATGTAATTTCAAAAACGTGTTTCATAAACTTACAACAGTATCTAACCATTGAGAAGGATTAGATGGAGAGAGTGCAACCCTACTATCCCGATACGGCAACAGTGCCATGTGACCTGGGGAGCAATTTCGAGTTGACCGTAACTGCTGAAGAAGTTTTCATTAGCTGAAGCCATGCATGATAACAACCTTTAACTGTAGAAGGGAAAAATTACATTTATAGTAATAGTGCAGTAATCTAGCATTGTAAACTGTGAGGAAAAAGCCACACAAGGCGTCCAGTAACCTTTCCCTAGCATGTACGAATGTTTTTTACTTCTAAATAAAGAAAAAATAACATTTATATGCATTCAACGAGTACATATTCCACAGTTGCCTATAATTTTAAAAATTTTTGTACTTATTTTACCTATAAAAGTTATAAAACGTTGTATATCTTGAGTGTAAATAACATTTTAGTTCCATAAAAACACTTTTTACTTAACTAGTAATTATTTTAACGGCTCTTAAGCATTTTGTGTACATTTGCTTTGTTGGCGAGTATCTTCTCGCCAAGCTCCTGTGAGCAGCAGATGCGCAAGAATAAAGATTTGCTAGTTTTATGCTTCAATTTAAATACTAGTATGCCTGCGTATGAAATCATTTCAAAACATTGATTACAATACACATGAATCCATAAATTTTCAGTCAATAACAGAACACTTTAAACTATTTGTGCATGCCCGTCATTTCAGGGAACAAACATCAAAATACATAAAAAATGCAATTACATTGTATTTTAAAATCCGGAAAGAAGTGGGAAGAGGGAGTTTGAATGATAGGCCTGCATTTGTATCCGTTATTTATTTATTTATTTATTATTATGCGGTAAAGGAGTTGGAGCCAGAGTTGCTCTGATTTGTAGCCCCGACTTCATAATAAGCGCCGTCTGAAAAATATTTAATGCCAAAAGAGCGATTGCGTGCCAGAACGCGACAACTTCCCAGCCAAACAAGCCACCTGACCTGGGAAACATTGGGTCCCAAGCTTATTTCACTGAGCCATTTGCTATAGCTCCCTCCATTAGTATTCCTTCTCAATGTATCTAACTACCAAACGGCACGACCTTGAGGGTCACGGATTTAGACGAAAGCTTAGATATAGGTCAATGCCCACTAGGTATGAGCCCAGGTATAGTGGTTTGACTGCATGGGCCCTAGTTCGGCTGCAACGGTTGTCCAAAGTTGATAGTTTGGACCCAGAAATGAAATGGAGTTTGTTTTAGAATTACTATTTTTAACCCCTTTCTCTGCTCTTACACTGCAGTATGAGCCATTTACATGCTCTTACCTTTAAATTAATTACCTTGAAATTCTTTGTAGCTATATAAATAAGTGTACCAGTTATTATTTGCAAGGTTCAGTTTTTAGTCAGGTAGACAAAGTTACTGATCTGATGGTCTTAATAAGTCAGGATTTAAAGTTTAGCCAACAGTGCAGCATTGCTAGTAACAAGACCAATAAGATGCTTGGGTTTATCACTAGATCTATTTCAAACAAATCTAAAGAAGTTCTTCTGCCCTTATATAGAAGTTTGGTAAGATCTCATTTGGAGTATGCTGTTCAGTTTTGGTCTCCTTATCTTAAGAAAGACATTAATGTATTGGAAAGGGTTCAAAGGCGAGCTACAAGGCTAATGAATGGACTTTCTCACTTAGACTATGATTCCAGGCTTAGAAGGCTAAAAATGTACAGTCTTGAGCAAAGAAGAGACCGAGGGGACATGATTCAGTTGTTTAAATTTATTAAAATGAAAGATGTTACGGGGCTGAAGTTTAGCACTGAAAACGGGACAAGGGGTCATTGTTTTAAGCTATTTAAATCTCAGGCTAACATGGATGTTAGGAAAAATTATTATTTTAGCAGGGTGGTAGAACCTTGGAACAGTTTACCGGAAGAGGTGGTAATGAGCAAGGGAGTGGATAGTTTTAAGAGGGCCATTGATCTTCACTGGGGATTGTAAATTGACTAGGACCAGTCTAGCTGGGCCTAGAGCCTGCTGCTGGTCGTCACTTTTGTATTTGTATTTGTATATTTAAATTGAATACTACTTTTAATTTCAATAAATTGAATGGCAAAATAACATAGTTACAGGATATTTATCGTTTGCAAATGAAACTAAATAATTTTGTTTTATATTAATTCTCTGCTAGTAAAAAGTATTTATCGTTCGCTAAAGAAAACATTTATTTTAACTGGATATTTATCGTCTGCTATCAAAGATATTTCACATTGATAAGCAAACAATGGGAGAGGAGAAAAAGCTCTAATTTATTGCACTTGGCACATAAAAAACAAACAAAAATACAAGATCGTTTCGACATTTCAAGTAACTTAAATGATGCCCATGAATTAACAGGCGTTCTCCCTTCCACTCCTTGCACTAACAAAAGATGCCAAATGTGTTGGGACATAGAACATAGTGTCGAAGTCTAAAATTCAAACGGAAACGCCATTGCATTTCTGGGGCCAAAATAGCAACTTTGGACCCTCGTCGCAGGCAAACTAGGGCCTATGCAGTCAAACCGCTTTACCTGGGATCATATCTAGTGGGAATGAAGCTACATCTAAAATTTTGTCGAAATTCGTGACCCTCAAGGTCGTGCCGTTTGGTCGTAAGTTTAAATATCTACCAATTGAGATTTAGTAATGAAATGTTTTGACTCAAAATGTATCTCAAGATATTTAGCAAAAAGCTAAGAATCTTGGGATACAGCTGTGCAACTTTCGGCTTCAATTTCTTAGTATAGCGGGACCTCTCTATGTAATTTCTTTACTCTATGCTCCAGAGGGTTAACTCTAAACTCCAGTGAATAACGTTAATTTTTGACCATTTTTACGTATCTTCTTTCTCCTGAAATGAGTCTTACCAGTGAAACAGTCAAGTTCCCGAATAGAGTTCAGCCTTGTCACAATGAAACCTTTCCCTGCATGTTTAACATCACCAAAACATATTATCAAATTATCATGTCGTGCGCGAGTTTCATTCTTGAAGCACGCGGGTTACACGATCATCGGCTATTATTTACATGAAGATGACATGTAAAATATACGTCACGATCCAGGAAACCACACGAATAGTGTTAAAAAAAAACTTTAAGTAGCAATTGAAATAACAGAGTGAAACATATTTTTTGGCGCATAAATCCTTTGCCCTCGTCCCCCGTTATCGAAAAATGAGGTTTTAAAATTGTTTGACATGTTAGGAAAATCCGCCAAATTTAGAGAGAAATGGAAGGTTCTGGAAACGGTGATCAGAATGTCAACATCTTTGGTTGTTAACGAAGCTACAGCCACTGACTGTTTAAAGGTCCAATTCTAGACATTTTGGAGACAAACATTTGGGACCCTACAAATGTGGAGACACATATTTAAATGACGCCCAATTTTAAGACCACATATTTCGATAACGGAGGGGCGAGAGTTTCAAGCTTAAAGCATGACTCACTGAGTTACCCGGCGTTGCACGTTCTTTCTCAAAAATAGAAGTTATGCGAGATGACGTATGTTCCACAATCAGGCTTAGATTTAAAAATTTTTGTCAACTTATAGAAAAGAGCAATTTGGCAAAGATCGAGGTAAAGTTATTATTGTTTTTCTAGAACATAATGATACAGAAAGAGGATTCCGAAATACACAGAAACGTTTCTGGACATTACCAGAAAAAGCATTTCGAAATACTGAGAAACGTTTTTGAAAATTTCATGAACCGCAGCTGCCGATATATTCAGAAACGTTTCCGGATTTATTTATTTATTTTTTTGCAGTGTAGTACTTAATAACATTCTAAACTACTGGGCTTATATATTTTTATTTTTAGTTTTTTTTTATGCAGTCGGATTTTTCGTTTTATTTAATAATTTTTTGTTTCTACCAGTTTGTTGGCTATCTCAGTTTCAATGAGATGACATATGCCTCCAGCTCGGTTATTCACTATTCCTGACTGAGGAGCTCTAATAAGAACGAAACTGCAGTCTCAGGATGTGATAACAAGGCTGTCTGGTATTTTGTATGTAGATCTACATTAGCCCTTAGGGCGGTAGCTTATTGCTAGAAATTCATTGTTGATCACTGTCACTGTTGAACAATGCTTTTATTAAGGGGGTCCGGGACACAAAAATCGTAAAATTTTGCTTTTTTTTTTTTTTTTTATCATGTGACAAATTACTCCGTTTTTTCCTGCTTAAGAGGACGTTTGAAACTTGCTTCTATCTTAAATAGAACGAAAGATATAATAATTTTTATTGCATGCACCTAATTTAATGTGTACTTTAAAACTATAAACGCGTTTTTCTCCATGATGCAATTTTTCCCGATTTCTTGCATTCAAACTCTTACAAGTCAAGAACCGATAAAGATAAAGTAATGAAACTTGGAGCATATCTTTTTCAAACAGCTTACTTTAATTTTTATTCGGCGGATTTGAAAAAAACGTTTACAGCATAAAATTATAATTTTTTTTAAAAAGTATTTTGAATTTTTCGAAATCTTTCTTCAAATACAGCATAAAATTATGATTTTTTTTAAAAGTATTTTGAATTTTTCGAAATCTTTCTTCAAATATTTTTTATTTTTTTATTGAATCAATATTTTTTAAATCGCCAAATAAAAGTTAAAGCTAAGATATTTGTGCGTAATTTATTTAAAAAACATTGAAAATTGATCAAGAATATTTTGAGTTATAGCAGTTTAAAGCAACTCCATTTAAAAAAGAAACTAATTAAATTTAAATAAATTTTCTTTTCATATTTATGTTATGATTTTGCTTATTAAATAAATGGTAAATCAGTGCAAAAAAAATCAAAACTCTAAAGTATATAATGAAAAAAAATTCAAAATGTGTCCCGGACCGCCTTAAAATTTGTATTAAAGCTTTCCGAAGAAAGATCTGTTGCTAGTTTTTTCTCGAATATAAACAAATAAAACTCTGGCTTTGTGTTGAGACGACTTTTCCTGTGATCGGGGGATTTAAAATTTTTCCTTTTTGGTTTAAATTTTACAGATTTTTCTTTTTTTCTTTTTGTTTAGGCCTCATTGCTGAATCCGCGTCACTTCACAAAACTTTTATTTTCGAGGTAGACCGTGCAAAGTCGGGCGACGCAGCTAGTTAACTAATAAACATACTGAATGTTTGCATAAGCATGTTAACTATTAATGAAACTTTTTTTTTTTTTTTTTGAGTAGGTATGCTGGCAGAGGTCTAGTCAATGGAAACTTGATTTCGTGCCGAAAAAGCGCAGAATGGTTGCATGATGCTGGCTTGATTGGATCAAAGTTGACAGCAAATGAAGTGAACAAGGCCTTCAGGTCCATGTCCGGGTGAGGTTTGAAAAATGAAACTACGGCTAAAAATCATAAAAAGTCCAAAAAATTTGAATTTCTGACATCAATTCCGATTTCCGAGTACAACTGTATATATGTCGAGGACTGCATACTAAGTGCCTTGCCTCCATTATTTTATATACCGATAGATGGCAGCACCATCACCGGATCGAACAGTTAATGAGAATTTAGAACTAGTCCAGGAGCTAATAGCTACCTGGTGCTAGCACCCCCAGAGGTATCGTTTCACTTGGAGGACATTGAGACCACGAGCATATTTAACGTCGCCCCGTCCCCTTTAATGACGATGGTGAGTCTTCGACCATCGAGGTTCGAACGAGTTTTGTGCAGACACACGTTCGTTTGTATGTAGGCGTGTGTGTGTGTCTGTGTGCAGTCGCGTGTGGGTATGTATTGGTGTGTGTGTTTGTGTGTGTGTCTGCGTGCAGACGTGTGTGGGAGTGTAGACGTGTGGGTGTGTGTGTGTCTGCGTGCAGGCGTGTGTGGGTGTGTAGACGTGTGTGTGCGCAGGCGCATGTAGGTGTAGGCGTGTGTGTGCGCAGGCGCATGTAGGTGTAGGCATGTGTGTGCGCAGGCGCATGTAGGTGTAGGCGTGTGTGTGTGTGCGCGCGCAGGCGCATGTGGGTGTAGGCGTGTGCCTGTGGGTAGACGTGTGTGTGTTTATGTAGACGTGCTTATGTGTCTGTGCGCAGACATGTGCATGTGTGTCTGTGTGCAGACAGGTGCGTGTGTGTCTGTGTGCAGGCGTATATGTGAAGAATATGGACGCAACCGCCCAGGAGGAGCGGATCCTGTGGAGAGTGCTGCTGGTGGAGAAAGCTCCAGAGGAGCAGTACCTGCGGGCAGGGCCGTATGTTGAGTTTATCACTATTATGGCCTTCACTTTTTATGCACATCTCCCTCCTCTAAAATATGTTTAACTCCGCTAGAAAATCTCAAGGAGCATTTTCACGCCTTGAAACATTTCCAAACAATATCTCTGTGAGCGCATATGCATATGTATGAATGTGTGTTTGTAAAAATAATATTTTTTCAAAATGTATTTGCATAGTAAGATAAAATCGGACGAATAACTGTAAAACTATTTTAAACTTTATTTTCAATCATTGACAAACATTGGTTAAAAATTAGCTTCGTGATGTTGCACGTTGAATGCACAAGTTCCACTGCATTGTTGAAGTTGCTCTCATCTTAACTACAAACTCGCCCAAATTCAAAAAGTATTTTAAAAAATAAAAGAAAATATGAATTTTTGACATCCTGAATTCAAATTATACCTTTCAAAATCACGAGCGTGTGTGTGTGTGTGTATGTAGTAGAGGTGCGACATCGATGGCAAAACATCGATGATATTGATACATCGACCAAAAAACATCGATGTTTCCAAACATCGATATTTTAAAACATCGATCTTTTTATCAATGTATAACATACATTCTTGAGTATGCTACACTAATTTAGGCAATACAAAAGAATACGTACCCAACGAATATAATATATTCTTATAAAATTATATCCCTGAACTCAAATCATGAATATAATTTTATAAGAATAATTTCACAACATCTTGGTATTATGGTAGGACAAAAATTGATAATAAGACATGCACCGATTAATACCAACTAGTTATATTAATAAGGAAATATTTACAAGCTGAAAGAAACTAAAAGTAAATTTACATCAAAAAAGAATCTAAGAAAAAAATGTATCATAGCACTTACCATCAGTTGAATGGTGAGAAAAAGTAGTGCTAATCATTTTAAAAATAAAAAATTAATTCTAACAATTATTTTTAAGAGCAAGAAATATGTGTTGTGCTGTTAGTTAATAATTAAACACAAATTGTAAGTAATAGAGGGACGACTTGTTGGGAGAATCGATAAGTAGCCCCGAATATTGGTGTTGACAGTTTGGAGAAAAAAAAGTTTGTTTATTTTGTCCCCCAGAAGCGCATTTCTCTTTTCGCAGCCTATCCCGCCAGTCAGAGAAACATATCTTTCCGATGGAACAGAAGTTGCCATCACTATCAAATGCTTTAAAGCAACTTGTACCAGCTCTGAATTTTTAAAGTTATAATTTTCACCGTAGTAACGTATAGGATTTTCCTTTAGTTTAAGAACTGGAGCCTTGAAATAGACTGCAAGTTCTGTCACCAGACTACCAGTGTCATCAGGTTCTTCCAATAGCTTTGACCTCTTCCTCACTTTCTAGTTAATCTTCCATACTATCTTGTAGTGATCTTCCCAAAAATCATCCTCTACACAGAAAAATTGATCTTATAAAATGAGTGCAAAAAAAATGATTTTTTTTTTTTTTTTTGTGACTTCACAAGTAAACTTAATTACCTAGCGAGAAAATTCGAATAAATTTTACGATAATTTTCAATTGAAATGCAAAAACATCAGCATCGAAAAAACATCGAAACCAAAACATCGATGGTTTAAAAACATCGAAAGTAAAACATCGACGTTTTAACAAAAACGTCGATGTTTCCAAAACATCGACATCGATGTCGCACCCCTAGATGTAGGCGTGTATGTGTGTGTGTGAAGGCGTGCGCGCGTGTGTGTGTGGGCGTGCGTGTGTGTGTGTGGGCGTGCGTGTGTGTGTGTGTGGGCGTGTGTGTGTGTGTGTGTGCATGGGCTTCTTCAGCTAAAATTTATTGGGGGAGGGGGCATTCTCTAACTCTGTAATTTTAAAATTGTTCTAAAAACCTCTACAGGGTGTTTCTGAATTCTTCGACAAAACTTTACGAGGTGATAGTACGCATCTTACAGAACAAACAATATAATGTCAAAAATAAGGGTCCCAAACGTCTTCCGAGGGAGATAGGCGCCATTAAAATTTAGAGTCCAAAATTTCAAATGATCATAAAAAACGGAAAACTTGGTTGGTTCGTTTGCACTTTTCGCTATTTTTTGAGCAATCACGATTGCTTATTGCTTTCATTTGACTGTTTTGATGTGGTATGATTTTATTTTCCCACCAGCACACTCTGCCAGCAACACCGTCGACCGTCTCCTCACGATGCTGCTCCTCTAGGGAGCAAAGTCTCCAGGTTGAGTCAATTCCTACACTTCCCCGCATACATACATGCACGTACACACACATACACACACAAATACACAAACACATACACACACAAATACACAAACACATACACACACAAACACATACAGACACCTACACATACACACACAACTACCCACACACTCATGGCTGCACACAGACACAAACACATACGCCTACACACATACACATCCCCCCCACACACAAACAGTCATACACACAACTACCCACACACTCATACCTGCACGCAGACACTAACACACATGCCACTAACTGGTGTGTGACACTAACACACATTAGTGGATGTTATTTTGAATATTTTCAATGCTTCTTATAACTCGGGGACGGTGCCAGAGGACTGGAAGCTGGCTAACATAATGCCACTCTTCAAGAAGGGGTCTAAAGGTATTGCTGGGAATTATAGACCTGTAAGTTTGACTTCGGTGATTTGTAAGATTTTCGAAACTTTGACCAAAATTAAGATCATGAAGTTCTTAGAGACTAATAGTCTGTTGACTAGTTTGCAGTATGGTTTCAGGAAAGGTAAATCCTGTACTACTAATTTATTGCATTTCTACGACAAGGTTACCTCAGCATTAGATAACAAAAACTGTGTGGATGTTGTTTATATTGATTTTCAAAAAGCTTTTGACAAGGTACCGCATGTTGCTCTTCTCAGCAAGTTAGCTGACATAGGAATAGGAGGAAAAACTTTACTTTGGGTTAGAAATTGGCTTACTGGTAGGAAGCAAAGAGTAGTTGTGAGAGGAAATCATTCTAATTGGAGTGATGTTTTAAGTGGGGTTCCTCAGGGATCAGTGTTAGGGCCTCTTTTGTTTATTATATTTATGAATGACATCAATGAAAATATTTCTGGAAGCATGAATTGTTTTGCTGACGATGTAAAAGTTATGGGGATTGTCGAAAATGAAGAACAAGTAAAACAGCTGCAAGAGGATTTAGATCATATTACTAAGTGGGCAGATAAATGGGGTATGGCAGTTAATGTAGGGAAATGTCAAGTGCTACACTTAGGTCATGGAAATAAATGTATGAGATATCGTTTACAGGGTTCAGTAATAAATCAGGCAGAAAATGTTATGGATCTGGGTATCTTTATTAATCAGGACTTCAAGTTTAGTTAGCAGTGCAGTATTGCTAATAACAAAGCCAACAAAATGCTTGGGTTTATCAATAGATCTATTTCAAACAAATGTAAGAAAGTTCTTCTGCCTTTATATAGGAGTTTAGTAAGACCTCATTTGGAGTATGCTGTTCAGTTTTGGTCGCCTTATCTGAAGAAAGATATTTTTGTATTGGAAAGGGTTCAAAGAAGGGTAACTAAATTAGTAAGGGGACTCTCAGATTTAGATTATGATACCAGACTTAATAGGCTTAACATGTATAGCCTGGAGCAAAGGAGAGTCAGAAGGGACATGATTCAGTTATTTAAATTTATCAAAATGAAAGATGTAAATGGATTAAATTTTTGCGGGGAAAGCAGGACAAGGGGTCATTGTTTTAAGCTATTTAAATCTCAGGCTAACTTGGAAATCAGGAAAAACTACTACTTTAGCAGGGTCGTGGGCACTTGGAATAGCTTACCGGAAGAGGCGGTAATGAGCAAGGGAGTGGATAGCTTTAAGAGGACCATTGATCTTCATTGGGGACTAATTAATTGACTAGGACCAGCCTAGCTGGGCCCAGAGCCTGTTGCTGGTCGTCACATTTGTATTTGTATATATACACATACCCCCTACACACAAACACAACACATACCCTCCCACACACGCCTACATATACACACACACTCGTGGTTGCGAAAAACATAATTTGAATTGAAGATGTAAAAATTCAAATTAATTTTTTTTTTTTAATCAGTATTTTCTTGAAAACGAATTTTGAAGATGTAGTTTAAAAAAATGCCGATAGAAGGTGCTTTAGACTTTGGAGTAACGAACAACTATTTTTTTACCGCTATTTTTAAATCTCATTAAAGGTTTTCTAATACTAGGACTTAAGCTTTGAGCTTAAAATCTGCAAAAACTGAACTGTCTTCAAAGGTTGAAATACACCTTGTCACAAAAAAAGTATTCATCAAGAATAAATTGAGCTGCAGCCAACAAACTTGGCGGGAGTGTAGTTTAGTAAGAGATGATTTAAATTTTGTCGCCAGTGAGGCAGAGCATTTTTTAAGGAACTCTCACTAGGCGAAACAAGTTTAACATAAAGGCTGTAACCTTCCCAATAATTTTCCTCTTTTCTTAACAAACGTGTGCATATATCGTTGCCTCAAAGTTCCTGTAATCATCAGTGCTGTTTGTTCTAAGGCGCCTGATTTGGACTTCTGGTTTAAGAGGAAGTTGATATGAACCTAAACGTAGAAATATAACACGGGCCAGCAAAAATTTTTTTTTCCTTTGGTACCCAGAGCTTGAGTAGTAGAGATTTTAGATATGCTTGGGGCACTGAATCGAAATATGAAATTAGTTTTTCTCTAGCAGCTCTACTTTTTTAGATAAGTACTGCTGTTTTACCCAAAATGTGCAGTTTTAGCTCCATTTTGCGCACTTCTAAAGCAAGTGTAGACTTCTTAAACAAGGATTGCTTCTGACATATTTGCCCTATTGTCAGCCTGCAGTCTAGTAACTTAATGGAAAATTCACCAAATGCAGTAAAAGTTTGACAAGTTTAGTAATATCGCTTCAACAAGTTAAGGTCAATTTGTAAGTTCTTGTTTTTCATCTATTCGCTTTTGCGATGTGTGATGAGCTGGATCTTTGTATTCAGTATTTTTTAGGACCTGATTGATGTAGCGGGTGACCCGAAACAAAAATTTTTTGTGGGGTCCTCTGAAGTCAAACCTTATAAACATAACCATTAATGGGGAACCACCAATTTCAGGGGTGTTAAGGTGTTTTACCACTCGTTCAAAATATTTGTTGGAAGGCAGAGCATCCCACACTTAAGTACACGTAAAAAAGGTAAGTAAAGGAGAAAACTTAAGAAAATGAAGAAAATTAAGGGAAAGTTTTCTAAAGTAAGACTGCTACAATTTTACTAATTTTGAGGCTCTTAAAAATTAGGAACCCATGTCCATGAGCCTAATCGGACTGTTTGGTAATCAATCTCTTATTATTTGTACAATACAATAGGAATAAAAAAATCCCTCTTTTGTGTTTTATTTGATCTATAGATGTAATTTCAACCTGTTTTATGTATAGTATTTAAATGTTTTATCTTAGAAATTTGAGCTTCTGGGCAAAAACTGATGTCATATTTGAACTCAGGGTACCAAATTCATACGAAATCAGTTTTAAAAACCCCAGCATCAAAATCACTGTTGCCCTGTGTAATATTAACAGTGAAATAACCGGGTCCGGGGAGTTTCTCCCCCGGAAAATTTTCGAATTTGTAGTCTTAACCCTTCAAGCGGCCGTGACGTAAAATTCCTTCACCCAGCGATGTATTGAAGAACGGCAGTGTCGAAAAATTTCGCCATGAATATTCTTCCATAGAATTTTACGCCGCAGCCGTTCTCGAAGCAGAATATTCAAGGCCAAATTTTTCGACACGGCCGCTCTTCAATACATTGCTGGGTGAAGGATTTACGTCACGGCCGCTTGAAGGGTTAAAAATGCATTTTAGACGATTTTTGGTAATGTTAGGAGAGAAAAGGCTAGGTGACGCTCCCCTAGCTATTTCTAGAAATTGTAGCTCTAAGAAGATAGTTTTAGATGATATTTATCGATGTTAGGGGAAGGAGAGATTTGAGTGCCTATCCCAGGAATTTTTCTGATTTATAATCTTAAATGCATTTTAATTGTCTTCTGTTATATTAAGGACTCGTGTTGAAGACCCCCCCCCCCCCGCCAATTTTTCAAAATTGAAACCTTAAAAACGCATAGATTATCTCCGATAATGTTAAGAAGAGGGAAGTTCGGGGGTTCTCCAGCGGATTTTTTTGCAATGGAAGTGTTAAAACAGCAGTTTAATACGATCGTTTCGTGATGTTACGTGGAGGAGAGGTTCGAGAGCTCACACCAAGAAAATTTTCTAATTTGCAGTCTTAAAAATGCTTTATAATCAATGGTAGGGGAAAAGAGGTTTGGAGCGCTCCCCCAAAAAAATTTGAAATTGTATCTCTAAAAAGGCTGTTTTAGACGATCTTTGATGAGTTATGGGGAGGAGGAGATTAAAAGGCCCATTCCCATGGACATTTTTCCAATTTATAGATTTAAAAACGCATTCCAGATTACCTTTGTAAGGATGGGATTGAAGAGATTTTGGGGTTCACTCCAAATCTTTTTTCGAAATTGAACTCTTAAAATTGTGCGACTGTAGGCAATATATGATTCATGGAGTAACTTTTACAGGACCAGAAATTTTCCGAAATTGAAGCTTCAAAAACGTAATTCTTAAAGACTGTCAATGATGTTAGGGACGGACGGACTAAAACGGTCAAGTGAGAACAACAAGCAGTTCGTGATTGCTCAATATAATAATGAATTTTAGAAGGGGGATAAGTTCTAGCGCGGGTACATGGGCAAACTGACACCCTTTTTTTTAAATCTTAATATTGTGTTTCTTCATTTAAAAAATCTATTTTTTTTTTTTTAATCTAATGAAACAATATTTATTTTTGCAGGGGTAAGGACAAACTCGACAGAGCGGAGTACCAGGATTTTCTACGAAAATTGGCTAAAGTTAAACGCTTGCGTTATGATGAAATATTTACAAGACTCTGTATCACCGAAAAGGCATAAATTGAATACTTATTGTGGGAAACGAAAAATTTAGATCAAACCTTTTGTAAAACTGCTTTTAATTTTGGCTCTTTATGTAACTTTTTCTTAGAATCAATTTAAATAAAATGTCCACAAGATTTACTGTGTGTAAGGGATTTAATGTGTGCGAGACAACTTATCCTAATACTCGTATTTACTACATTTTTTTTAAAACAAATATTTTAGAATTTCTTTTTTTTTTTCGAAAGTTTATCTATGTGGTAATACAGTGGATTAAGAAACATAATGTCTTTCGAATTTGTGCCTGAATTTTGTAGTTTTTTTCCTATGAATTGTTTTTACTGCACAACTTTTGTCTCCCCCCCCCCCCCCCCCGGAAGACCTTAAAGAAGATACGAAGCGAGCCTTAAAGAAGATGCGAAGCTTTAAAATTGTTGATTTGAGCATAAAACATGATTCATGTAATGTATGATAAAAATTATTTGTACTTCATGTACTAACGTAAAAGCAATAAATAATAAGCGCACTTCCGATGGAGTGAAGGAAAGCTAATTCCTATTCCTATTCGTATTCAGAGTCACAACTGACTACAACTGTATTTATGTCGAGGATTGCATACTAAGTGCCTTGCCTCCATTATTTTATATACCGATAGATGGCAGCACCATCACCGGATCGAACAGTTAATGAGAATTTAGAACTAGTCCAGGAGCTAATAGCTACCTGGTACTAGCACCCCCAGAGGTATCGTTTCACTTGGAGGACATTGAGACCACGAGCATATTTAACGTCGCCCAGTCCCCTTTAATGACGACGGTGGGTCCTCGACCATCGAGGTTCGAACCCAGGACCCTCCGGCCCCGAGTCCGACACTCTACCGATCGGGCTACCACGGCCCCGAAAGCTAATTTATGCACTCAATTTACCAGCACTGTGCTGTTCTGTACAAAACACAAACAAAATTTAATGTTAAACTATTAAAAAAAAAAAAAAAAAACTCGTACCTTGATGAAATTCACAGGTCAGAACATCGACCTATATTTTTACTTCCTTTAACAAAAAAGGAAGTATTGTATTCGCGAAAAAATTTTCACTCAAAAATCGACCTTAATTTCCATTTTTCTCACCCCCGAATGAATATTGAGTTTTTTTTTCGACTCGACCACACGTGGAATCGTGCCTAAGAACGTATAAACACGCAAAATGTCCATAATGACGATTCCCGAGTTAATTACAACGAATTTTCTCGTGACGTCTGTATGTACGTATGTATGTGCGTATGTGTGTATGTATCTCGCATAACTCAAAAACGGTATGTCCTAGAAAGTTGAAATTTGGTACGTAAACTCCTAGTGGGGTCTAGTTGTGCACCTTCTCTTTTGGTTGCATTTTGATGTTCCTAAGGGGGTCTTTTGCCCCTTTTGAGGGGAAATCATTGTTGATTTCGATGTTAAAATTTGTCGGACACTTTGCGATATATCACCAGTCTTTTGGTCGCCACGTTTTGTTGCCAGCTTGGCGACAAATTTGGCGATTTTTTTTTAAATTCCGTTTTAATTTGTCCACTGTTGTTGATATTTAGAGAGTAAACAAGTGAATCACATTAAAATTGCCAACAATAGGGAAATGACATTAAATTGGAGTAAAAGGAAGTCATGTGATGCACACATCAGCTCGTTTTTCCTAGAATTCCAGTCGGCGCGTATCTGAGAGCTGCACTATAAGAGATTCCCCTAGAGACCTACTTTTAGTCATCATTGGAAATTTTCTAGCGTTGTTATAGGCAGAGTTAGATAATGTGGACGCACGTCGTGCGCGGATACATCCGCTGACGTGCGGATACATCGCCGCGGAGTTGCACGTCGTCCGATAATCGTAAAAGTTCACTCTTTACTTCTAATTCGTTTTTAATTGATATTGATATTGTTTATTTAGATTTGTAAAAATTATTACCAGATAGTATATATATACCCGCGCGTTCGCTGGATGTATTCGCTGCTGTGCGGATACATTCACTGCGGGCACACGAATCGCGAATCTCGTGATAATCGTTCAAATTCTTACTTCTAAAGCATCTCAAAAATCAAAAACCGGAAGAGTTGAAGAATCAGCTTAAAAGAAGTATCGATCCTGAATTGCTCCAGATTGGCGTGGAAAGTTTAAAAGTTCTGATTAGCTGTAAAGACAAATCTGATCTTGATAAACTTTGTGATATAGTCGCTGGGCGGGGAAATGAGTATTTCTAAAAATAAAAAGTTTTTTCCCCAGATTATTTTATTTGATACACCTGAGGAAATAGAAATTGATAATGCTGAAACTATTATTAAAAACCAAAATCGAAATGTATTGCAGGGAGAAGTTTTTAATGTCAAATTTATTAGACTGATGAAAGGCAAAAACTCACGTTACATGACTGCTGAGGTGTCTCCAGGGGTTCGAAAAAATTTTCTTGAATACGGAGTTAAAATTAAATGGTCAAACTGTAATTGTTCTGATTATATATTAGTCCAGTCAATGAACACATTGTAGCGTGCATGGAATATGCGATAATTTTTGACTTCAGAACATTGTTAGGGGTACTTAAAATACACCACCAGCTCAGTTATTCCATCCGAGGACTGCAGTTTCGTGCTTTTTAGCACTCATCAGCCCGGAATAGGAATCACATGAGCTGGAGGCGAAAAACCTCTTAAGGGAGCCAAGAGAGCCAAACAAACTGGTAGCTAATGTAAGAATTAGCACACCAGATGAGTGACCGCAGCAATTGTTAGGGGTAGTTAGTAAGTAAACATTCTAAAGGTCCCGACCCTGGGGGGTGAGCTAAAGGTGAAAGGGAGGGGGGAAGAAAATTTTGGGTTTTTCGAGAAAATACCGGAAACGGTGGAAAAAAAGAGTTTAGAATAAAAATTCAAGTTGAATAAACTTACTATGAAACTGTTTCTACACATATTTGATAAATTTCCAATAATTTTCCAGGTATATGTTATAAAAAATCGATTATTTTCGAAAAAAATCCTTTCTTTTTGTCAAACATTTGCTCCTAGTGCCTCCCCGGATCAGTATTCATGAAAATTGTCCATGATAAAGTTTTAGAACTTTAAATTTTCTTCAATTTGATATGCTACTTTGTTATATTTTATTCAATCAATCAAAAGTTACAGATTTTCAAACACGCACATTCATGGCAAAAAAATGGAACATTTGCCATTTACAAATTTCAAACTGACTCGAAAGGATCGCGCACTTCCTCTTTCTTCAATGAATTCGACAATCCTGATGGACAATAACGAAGTATTTGTGGGTTACTACACCACAAATGATGTTTAAGATGTGGGGGGAGGGGGGTCGTGAAATTGCGACTTTGTGACAAGGTGCAAAGAAAAAGTAAGAAGCATTTTTTAATACGAATATGTTTATGAAAAGTAGCTCGTAAAACGAATTTTGTGACAAAGGGAAGGGAGGGGGGAGGTAGAGGGTTAAAAATGTTGAAAAAAAATGACATTATGTACGGACAACCCTTTATCAAGGAATCGGGCGAAGATTTGCGAAATTGCGTATGTGCAGCATGAATTGGTGGACTGAGGACGTGCAGAAAGTCAGCACTATACATACTGTTTAAGGAAATTGATAACGACATTGATTTAATTAAATTTGAATTTGTTTTTACTGAGGATACCTTGTCTACAAAACAGTTAGGCAAAAAGAGACGACTGTATAAACCATATGGACATCAACGTCAGTTAGAAAATTGAAACGATGGTTAAACCAGAAGGTTTCTGTCCAACTTTCATAATAGTCAGCTGACAAATCCGCTAATGATGAAGCTGTTGAAAAACGAGACAAATACGCTCCGAGCTTTAGGTGATGTTGACGTTGATATTGCGAAGACGGATCAGACGGCAAAATTCTTCGATAGCTATCATTTGAGAGGAAGTACTCCTGGTTGTCCTCTTGATAGCCTAATACCCAACTGATCACAACATTCTGCCAGAAATTTAAAATCATACAACATGTATCTAAGGTATATATCAACAGTTCTTCTTCCCCTGAATCCATTGAGGCAGCTGGGGTCATGCGTATCTCTCATGGTATGGTACTTTAGCGACAGAAAAGACCCTCAATGAGTTCCGTTACAGATCATTTATCAAAGTAGTTGCTGACATCAAGGCTGATCTCCAACTCTGCCGTACCACCAAGTTAACCTGTAACTAGGAACTTAATGGTGAAGTACCGGATAGGGAGTTTAGGAAAGGAGGCGAATGACCAAGTCATGCTGAAACTCTCGGAATTGGATGTTGTTCCTGACGGAATCTTGAAGGTAATTTTGGCAGATTGCTTTTCTACAAATGACCAGGAGGTCACTTGTAGAAAATCATCGTTAGACTACTCTGTGGCAAGCTTGCATTGCAAAGGCAGTTGCAACAACGGAATCAATATATTTATCCAGTCGAAGGGGAAGACAATGACATCAATACATTACCAATTTCTAAGAACAAATTTTCCACTGCTGGTGACATGACCCTTCCGCCTCAGAATAGAACCAAGATGTCACCTTAAAGATGATATTTTAATTTTCTAATTATTCTCAGTCCATATTCCATATAAACACTTTCAAAATATGCCTAGTAATAATCTAATAAAAACTATAATTACAAAAAGGTGCTGCCGGTCAGCTACATTTACCTTATTTCTATTATTAAAATTTTCATTATCCTGCTATAGCGTCACATATTCATTTCAATAAGAGTAACGAAATTGAGTACATGCTAGAACTTCATAGTTTTTGATTGCTTGTCAGCTGGGTGTCGCGGTGATTGGACATAGGCTTCGTATTTCTTTGGTATCAGGTTTGAATCTGCAGTTTAAGTGTTCGGCCGGTGGATGTTCAAGACACATAAAACTGTTAGGGTCCTTGTCACGTGATTGCTGCACAAGATCCCTTGAGCGCCAGCTTGGTACAGACACTCTGAGACAAAAAGGACATAATTTTTTCCCCCGAAAAGTATTGGTTGAAAACAATTTCACAATAAATTTAGTTAACTTTTATTTTTATTCGAAACACATTTTCCTGCCGTTTCCGAGGTATAATCGAAAACCACAAATTTTGGGTCCCCCTTCCCACTTTTAACTCCCCCCCCCAGGGGCGGGGACTTTCAGTATATTTACTTATTAATTCCTCCTAACAAATTTCTTAATGAGGAAGTGCTGGCTTTCTCCACTTTCTCAGTTTATTTTCGTTAAATAATGCAATGGGTATGGAGCTAATTCATACTGCATATACGTAGTTCTGCAAATCTTGGTACGGGGCTGTCCATAAATGATGTTACACTTTTTCTCAACATTTTTGACACCCCTCCCTAATTGTCACAAAGTACTTTTCATAAACTAATTTTTATAAACATATTCGTATTAAAAAATGCTTGATATCACACTTCTTACTCTTTCCCTCCCCCTTGTCACAAAGTCACAACTTAACGTCCCCCCCCCCCCCAACCCTTAAACATCATTTGTGTTGTAGTAATCCATCAAGATTGTCGAATTCATTGAAGAAAGAGGAAGTGCGCGATAGTTTCGAGTCAGTTTGAAATTTGTGAATGGCAAGTGTTCCACTTTTTGCCATGAAAGTGTGTGTTTGAAATTCTGTAACTTTTGATTGGTTGAATAAAATATAACAAATTAACATATCAAATTGAAGGAAATTTAAAGCTCTACAACTCTGTCATTGACAATTTTCATGAATACTGATCCAGGAAGGCACTAAAAGCAAATGTTTGACTAAAAGAGAAAATTTTTAAGAAAATCATCGATTTTTCATAACATATACACGGAAAATTATTGAAAATTTGACAAATGTGTGTAGAAACAGTTTCATAGTAAGTTTATTTAGCTTGAATTTTTATTTTAAACGCATTTTCTCCACCGTTTCCGACATTTCTCGAAAAACCCAAAATTTCCTTCCCCCCTCCCTCCCACCTTTTGCTCACCCCCCAGGGTCGGGGACTTTTAGTATGTTTACTTACTAACTATCCCTAACAAAATTCTAAAGTCAAAAATTATCGCATATTCCATGCACGCTACACCCCTGTTTTGAGCACTCATTGACTGAACTACTCTGGTGTGCAAAAATTAAGGACGAGATGGTTTTTTCAATATAACTTTAAACAAAAGCTTTCCAAATCAACACATTTAACGTACGACACTTTACGTAAGATCCCCAATACGTAAGGACATGTGTAATGCAAGCAACACTTACTAAAAGAGAAATCAGAGGGATAAAAATAAGCTTTATTGAAAAAGTAGTATGGAGCGCAATGCGACTGAAGGCCGAAACATCTCTGTGATGGGTGTCCAGCAAGAAACATCCGGTCTTTAGCAGGGGATATGATCACCCCCGACTGCTAGGCAGGTTTCACAGCGTCTGCCCATGCTGAGAATGAGGGTGTCAATGAGTTGTTGAGGCATTGCTGCCCATTCGTCTTGCAGCGCCAATCGAAGCTCCCGAATCGTTACTGGTGGTAAGGTACGAGCTGCCAAGCGTCTGCCTAGAAAATCCCATACATGCTCGATGGGATTGAGATCCAGAGATAGTGCCGGTCAATCCATACGTTCAATATCCTCACTCTCTAAGAGCTGTTTGGCAGCTACTGTGCGATGACATGGTGCATTGTCGTCCATGAAAAGGAACTGCGAACCCATAGCGCCTCTAAAAAGACGCACATATGGAAGAAGAATCTCGTTACAATAACGGGTCCCGTTGACTGAACCCGCGTCGAAGATGTGAAGGTCTGTACGACTACCAAGCATGATGCCTCCCCAAACGAGACCATCGCGACCTCCATACCTGTCCCTTTCAATGATGTTCGAAGGATGATCGCGGCTTCCCTACTCTCTCCAGATGAGTATGCGATGAGAATCGCTACTCAGACTGAATCTGCTCTCATCTGTAAAGAGTACTCGTCCCCATTCATTGTCTCTCCAATTCCGGTGTTCCCGGCACCACAGAGAACGCCTTCTCCGATGGGCAGGCGTTAGAGGTACACACCGTATAGGGCGTCGTGCAAACAGACCACCACCGTGCAGTTTTCTGGCCACGGTAAAACGCGATATCGGTCGTCCAGTCGCCTGTGTCGTGTGTCTAGCGATTTCTCCCGCTGTCTGCCGCCTGTTTCTTCTGGCCTGTAAGACAACATGCCGGTCATCTGCGGTGTGGTTCCTCGTGGACGACCACTACTGAACCCCCGGATAGCCGTTCCTGTAGTTTGAAATTGTCTCCAAAGTCGTGAAACGATGCTGTGAGCAATTCCGAACTCTGCAGCCACACTTGTCACACTGCGGCCTTCCTCCAACTTCCCAATGATTCGACCTGGGGTAAAAGCATCCAGATGTCGTCTAACAGATTGATTATTCGCCATTTCTCGCTGAGGCAGCAACTCGGTGTGATTTTAACTGCTATACGGCGTGCAATCTCTTTGCCAGAAATACTGATCTTATACACCGACAACATGCTTTATTTTACTCAGACACTCCCCCATTACGTCTGCCTGCATATCTGCGCATGTGCTACCGTACATCACCTTACTTAATCTCCTGATTGGTCTTTCTGTCCGCTCTGCCTCTTCGTTCAGCTGATATGCTAATTTTTCGACTTCGTCCTTAATTTTTGCACACCATTGTATATACGTTCCTATTCCTATTCCTATTGAGTCACAACTGACTTCAACTGTATTTATGTCGAGGACTGCATACTAAGTGCCTTGCCTCCAATATTTTATCTACCGATAGATGACAGCACCATCACCGGATCGAACAGTTAATGAAAATTTAGAACTAGTCCAGGAACTAATAGCTACCTGGTGCTAGCACCCCCAGAGGTATCATTTCCCTTGGAGGACATTGAGACTACGAGCATATTTAACGTCGCCCAGTCCCCTTTAATGACGACGGTGGATCTTCGACCATCGAGGTTCGAACTCAAAACCCTCCGGCCCCGAATCCGACACTCTACCGATCGGGCAACCACGGCCCTTGTATATACGTTAAGAGATGCTTTCAGTGTAATAAGTTCAATCATGATTCTACTGTCTAGATCGCAAATTCACAGGCATAGACTCTAGTGCGGTGATGACTAGAGTCCCTTGGCCAAACAAAATCTGTTTAACCGGTTACTCTATTCGAACGCGACTATAATTAGTATGCCAGTTCAGGTAAATCGGTCATCCTATTCGAACGCAGGTTTTCTCTGCACATGAGCAGGGCGAATGCGCAGTATGATGGAAAATTTAAGGATTTTTCGGTGCAATAGACATTTAACGTTTATTTACGTTCGTAACGAAATCTCAGAAGAAACGATTTCCATTGAATGGTCCAACATAGAAATTGAAACAAACGTAAGAAATTCAACATTTTATTTAAAATCGCGTGTTATGCTTGTTGACTCTGATTCTGTTAGTTGATTTGCAAGGCTGACTTGCTTTTCAGTCTAAAATGAGTGACGCATTGGAAAATGCAGAAAGTATGGACATTGATGTTGAAAAATTAGATGAAATTATTTCAGACGATCTTACTGTGGATTGCAGTATAAACAGTGAGAATAATGAAGAAGTACTACAAACTGACAATATTTGGCTGGAAGATGAGAAAGGCTCTGAAAGAAGCAGCGATCCTTTGGATGCAAATATTGATATAAACGAATTTCCTGAAGATTGCATTACTATAAGTTTTGATAAACTTTGTAGTCGTTCAGAGGAATACGAATCTGGTAATGAAATAGAAGAGGATAGTATTCTGAATATTCAGAAGAGTATTTTGGATACTCCTACTGAAGATCATAATGATATTGTTGCAGAATTTTCTAAAGAAACCCCTGAAACGATTTCTGACAGTTGCAGTAGTGCTTCTTTCGGAAATTTTGATGCTCTAAGTGATCCAAACACCGGTGAAAACAGTGGAAAACTTAAAGAAGAGGTTGATATTGGAGCTGAAATTGAAGATGAATCTAAGCTTTCAACATCGTCTGAGAAAAGTATTCCAAAGAGACGTCGCAGAAAGACAAATTCGGAAACACTGAGCTCATCCGAGTCCAATTGTGCTCCTGAAAGGGAAGGTATTAATTGGAAAATTGGTGAACCTTTAAAAGTTCAAGAAAAATCATTTTGGTATGATGCAAAAATTGTTGGCATTGATTGGAACCAAAATAAAATTAAAGTCCATTATTTAAAATGGAATTCTCGGTATGACTCTTGGATATCAATGCTTAGTGGAAATATTAAATCGGCTATAACAGCAAAGACTAATGTAAAAAAATCATTAAAGCAATTTAATGTTGGCCAAAAGGTTTTAGCCAGGTGGAAAGATAACCTCATGTACCCAGCTGTTGTTAAAAAATGTTTGGAAGACGGTGTGTATATTGTAATGTTCAAGCAAGATGGGATTCAGTGCAAAAAGCATGCAACAGATATTCAAGAGACAAACTATGTGAGTCCAGAAAATTCTCCCGTGAAAGAAACTGGTGATGTATTCAGAGTTCCTCCTAAACAATTCGTAATTGAAGAGGACCACAATCATTTCAAGTGTACATTCACTGGATGTACTAAAAGTTTTCGCAAAGAAAAACTCCTTGATTCTCATTTGAAGCATTACCATGGAATTGATAAAGAAACTTCAAAAAAATCAAGTAAAAACACCTCAGTTAAAGAGGCAAAAATCAGCTCTGGGAAGCAAATGATAAATGATAAATCTGTTACAAAACCCCCTCATGATCAACGGAGAAATTTAGAAAAAATCCTGAATAAAATAAGCACTTCTAAAAGTCAAAGTTCTAGTAATTCTTCATCCAATGAAGCTGTAGTGCACAAAAGTGCTCGGAAAACTGAAAATGAATCTGTGGCAAAAGTTACCGGTGAAGTTAGAATTCAACCAGAAGTTAAAGACAATGTTGAATCTAAACCTGAAATGTCAGCTGAGCTGGCAACACCTTCTGCAAAGGATAATGTATCGACACCGAGAAGATCTTTTACCCGAAAATTATCTTTACCCGCAAAATTCGCTAACTCTGAAATCTTTTTAACTACACCACTCTTAAAACAAATACACAAGTCCTGTGCTGCTAGAGAAACTGAGACACATTCAGATGCTGAAAAATCAGGAGGTCCCAAAAAGCGAAGGAATAGATTTTCAAAATCAAGTCCAAGCAAAGCATTTATACAAAACAAGTCGAGGAAGTCGACTCCTGAAAAAATTGTTCGATTTCAAAATCAAAACAGAAAGATGAAAAAAGGTCCTGAAAATATAAAAGTTGATGAGCAAGGGGATAAAATGCAAAAATCATATGTTAAAGAGAAAAAAGCTATGCATAAAAGATTCAAAGCAAAAATTGAATCTGATGCTGAATCTGGAGTAAGTTCTGGCAGCAATAAATTGGAAGAAAAAACGACAGCAAGCACTGCAGTTGTTGATATCAAACATGACGAGGATCAAGTCAAGGATGGTCCTCGATCAGATGATAGCTCCATAGTGTTGAAAGAAGAGGCGAGTTCAGATCAACCAGCATCTGATGTCAAGTGCGTTGATTCACAAGCAATGGATACGAGTGAGCCTGTTGGTACATTTGCAAAGGTCTCCCAGAATGTTATTGCTGCTTGTGAAATGAATATTCAGGATATAAAAGTAACAAATAGTTCTGAAAATGATAACAAGCCCATAGATGAATCTTTTGGTGAACCCTCATCTAAAATGGAGTCCTCTGTATCTGTTCCTGATGAAAATATTGATACAAGTGTAAATCAGGATGAAAAAAGTGTGAATGCTGGCCTCCCAGATAAAGAAAAGGCCGATTCCCATATAGAGGATACCGCCAATAATGCTAATAGTGACTCTCAGTCTGTAGAGGTTCATAAATCTGCTATAAAAGAAGACAAAAAGGAGTCTAAGTTAGATTCCTCACCTCAAAAAGTTGTTCAAATTTCTGAAAAATCAAGCAATGCTGCTAATATTGATAGTGTTCTTTCTCCAAAGCCTACATCTTCTACAGCTGCTGCTGGACCAAGTCATGTTATGTGCACCCGGTTCAAGGACTCGAGGATTGGCAAAGTGAGCTCTAAAAGGAATACACGTATTTTGCATATGAGACGGAAATTAAGGAGGCCCACTTGGAGAGGTAGAACTAAACGTAAAAGAACAAGATCGAAAAATAATTCCATCAGCATGGATGCTGATATTTCAAAAGAATTGTTAGATGATGATGTAAATGTACCACCTGATGCAAATGAAGGAACCAGCACTAAAAGGCGCCGTGTGGCATCGGAAATGGAATACGTTGAACATTCTCAGTCGGAAGAGGACGATGACCTCGTTGCATGCATTTGCAACAGTACGGCTGATGTTGGTAAAATGGTACAGTGTGATTATTGTAAGACATGGCAACATTGTGTTTGCTTGAACATTAAAAACGTGAAAGCAGATGAAGAGCATATGTGTTGGCAATGTCGTTATACTAAAGCAGTTAAAGAGACAAAAGATAAGTACTATTTAGAGTGGGTAAACAAAAAAGAATTCCCTACTTTCAAATGTTCTGAAGGTAGAGCTGATAATGAAACAGACAAAACATATTCCCAGCCAGGAAAACACGTGAATGAAGTGTGTAATCTTTTGAAAAAATTGATGGCTCAGTTATTGAAGTGTAAACGTAATTTTCAGTCACTTTGTACTTCTGTGCCAGATCCTGAAGTCAAAAATGCGACTTTGGACATGTTGCCTAAACATTTTCCTGCTGTCAAACATCCGAAAGAAGGTATGATTTGTGTTTTACCAGGAAGTCTTACATCTGTGTCATTCATGGATGTATTAGTTAGTGAACATTTTATTCTAAACTATGGAAAAGATTTATTGGAAACGAGTGAAATTGATATTTTACGAGAACTAAGGCAGAATGTTATTCCAAATCTTGAAGCATTTGATGGAGAACAATGGAACTTGAATGAAAAAAAGCAACTCTTTATTTCAGAGACTTATCCTGAGCTGCTTGCTATTTTTAGGAAAGTATACAGCAGCTGCGTAATTATGCCGCATGATCAAAAGTTAGGTGAAGCTTTATCGGAAAATGTTGCACTAAAAGAAGACACTATCAGTATTTTTGAAAAAAGTGACCACTTCCTTAACATTATACAAGATGCAAAACGTGGCGTTGAACCAACAATAAATCTTTTGCTATCGCTAAGAAGTGAGACATTTACAAATTTAAGAAATGTACAGATTGACACACTTGTTGAGGAAGTGAGCAATGGAAATGTGAAGGAAAAGTTGGTTGGTTTTGTGATCTTAAAGAAGAAAGATAGCACTGATTCATTAATGATGGGAATCTTAACAGTGCTCATTAAAAAATTAGATATTTCAGATGAAACCAGTGATGCTTGTACATTGGAAAATGAAGCTATTCATAATGTTTTGGATGAAATGCAGGATGATTTAGAAAAAACTCACAATGAAGACTGTCCCAAGAAAAAAGCTGAAGATTTGATGCATGCTATTGATCAAATCACTGTTGAATTTAATTCTATATTTTCCGATATCAACCAAAGTGGAGTCATTAGCCAATTGCAAAGTGTGGGGATTCTGGGTAAGAAACCTCCTGACCTTTCCTCAACAATAGCAGAAATGCAAGAAAGAATTCGAGACTTAGGTTTACTGTGCGATATAGAACAGTATAACATAGTGAAGTGATAAAAACATTATTGTGAAAGAAGAATGTATATAAAAATATTTTTGCTGTGTACATTTTGTAAAACTATTACTGCCATAAGTTATTTGAAATAACTTATTTCATTATAAAATTTCAAGAATATATTAAGATTTTTTATGCTATAAGAAGACTAATTAAATGCAATTGTTAATTTATCAATCTTTTCATAAGTTTTAACTCGATAGAAGTTGAATTTGAACCAAAAAATACACTTTAATGTTTGTTTTTTTATTTCCCCCCCAAGTAGAAAGTTAATTTTTTTGCTTTAGAAAATATGTAGAATAATAACCTGCAGTTACGCATTATCCATTCGTATCTATTCTCTGTATTGTTTTTCCCCCCAATTCTACCCTTGCTCTCCCTTCCCCACCCATTTTTTTCTTATTGCTGCATAATTTTAATTAGTAGGCATTAATAAAAAATGTTCAGGGCTCATAAAAGTTCAAAATGGGCACATATTTTCGACCAGCCAAGCATGTAAACCGCATTTTCATTGATCAAGAAATATTTTTCCGAAGAATAACTATGTTGAACTTTTAAAAAAAATACCAGCATTACTTTTGTGCATGCAGTACTGTAGTTCGGGGGGACATTTTTGCCGAAAATGTTTATCATTTTTTAAAAAAATGCAAATTTTAAAAAAAAATTGGTTTCAAACTACCTTTTTTATTAACAAAATGTCTGTTTTTTAAATTAAAACAGGCATAAGTATTTTATACTTTTTTTTATCCTAACAAAAATTCGCCAGCCATAACATCTACCCTATAAAAAGATGCATTCCCAAAATATATTTTGTTAACTTACAGCATTGTGGGCTTTGCCGTAATGATCTTCTTGCTGCATAAGTTTTGCTATCGCTCCAAATGCATATGCAGTATGAGACCCCAATTTCAGAATCCCGAAATCCGAACCTTTTCCCTTAAATATATATATATATATAATTTTTAACCAAAAAAAATCCAGTTTTAAAAGTTTAAAATAATTAACGTTCAAAAATTACTAAATGGAAACATAGTGCTTTCAATTCATCGTTTTTTGTATGCCAAATAAGCATTTCGCTGTAATTGTGCAGCAATATTTTAACATCTATTTTCGGTTAACAATAATTCTTTTTTTTTCCTCATAAGTATGCAATATACAAAGCCTATTGTACAAAAGTATAAAATTATTTTCAGTAAAAATATTCATTTATTTATGAATAATATTTTTACTGAAGAATTACTAAAAGTATTATTAATATGTAAAAATATTAATTTATTGTATCGAAATCGATTGGCACATTGCATAATAATAAAAAGCAACATTCGTGGATTAATATGGCTGCAAATTATCTCCAACTTCTGCTTTAGCTTAATGAAGTATACTTTCATTCAGATTGATCAAAAAATGAAAGAAATTTATCACGAACATTAGTGAAACCAGGACATAACAAATACTGCACTTCAGGAGAATTTTCACTATTTTTGAGTTGGAATCCAAAATCTGAAAAGGTCGCAATCCCGAGCATTCTGGGTTTGGGGTCCCATACTGTACTGTAAAACATTCGGCCATCGTTTTAACAACAATTTGGCATGCTGTGAGGGTATAATGTTCTTCTCATTTGTTTATACATAAAATAAATTAATGTTAATACTTTTAAAGTCAATTTGTTATCGACACGTCACTAGTAGATTCATGTATATATACTTTATACATGTACAAATGTTGCTATGTTTATTAATATGCAAGTCAAGATGTTTGGTATCAAAATGTTTTATTCAAGCATGTATTTCCTGACAAGGCACATTGCAACGTATAGATTTTTTCGAGTCCTCGATTCAATATAGCACTATACTTTCATTAGAAGGTAAAGAGCTGAATATGCAATTTTTTAAATTTTTTGCATTTTTGTCATTTATTGTACTTCAGCTTTATTGTACAAGCTTGCTTATTTGGTTTTTGCTAAAAGTGAAGCACAAAAAAAAAAAAAAAAAAAATGTTGAATTCCAATAGTTCCCTATTGTTGGTTATGGAATTCAAAACTTGTTTCTTCTAATATCTCAAAAATTCATTTATGAAGATACTGCCCTTTATCTTCCCATGGCAGTATAGTTGGGGCGAACCCAGAGCCAGCTGTAGTAGTTCAGCCGCCCTAGTAGTCCAGTCAAATTAGGTCGAAAAAGGGCCGAACCTGGACATTCAAAAAAAAGAATGTGCACCTATACCAAATTGTTCAGTATCATGAGGAGATAACGTACCAAAAAGTCCCAAGAGTTTGAGCGTCGGGTTTGGGAGTTATGGGGGGGCAAAGAGGGGGCTCAAAATGCAGATTATTGCTTTATTTCAGCTGTATTTCCAACACTATTCGTTTTATTGAAACGGTAATTGAATAAAAGTTGAATATGGAACAAATTACAAACACTGCAAGTACTATTCTTACACACATTCGTCATTAAGGGGGGAGTTGACCCCCCCCCCCCCCGCACCATCCCCTCCCCTTCGGATTTTGAGATATATATATTGTACAAATGCAAAAGTTTCATTGCAGGTATTTTATTATTTTTTATGACATTTTCCAGTGTATTCCCTTTGCCCCTCCCCCCCACCCATGAGTAAATGAAATGACGGGCCTAATCATACATATCTGAATCCCAAATAACGTTGACACTTATTTATTCATCGAATAAGAAAAAAATTCCGAAGTGCATTCTCTTTGGATTTTTTAAAGAAGTGCTATAGAATATGACATTTCATAGATTCATTTTTGCCGATGGATATTATACTAAGAATATTAATAGTAATCCTGTATTTAAAGTGATTTTTTTTTTTTTTTTTTTTCAGTTATAAGTTAAAATGGCGTCAAAATGGCATTGAAATTTATTTCTCCTGTACGCAGGCTCGAATCTACGTACTCGCAGACCCAGCAATGCGGGGGTCTGTTGGGGAGGGAGGGCGGTGAAGGGGGGGGGGGCTTTAAACCAAAAAACTTTAAGAAACTAAATAAAAACCAATACTTCAAATTTAAAAGCTGAAAATGTTTTTGTAATCTTTTAGAGAAAATTTGAGGAACTATATATAGAAAAACTCAACACATAGTATTACTTATGAACTTTAGCGAACCTTAATTAATAAAAATAGTTTAACAGGAGTCACCAAGTTGTGAATTTGATACAAATTCCTTTTAATAATAAAATATACTATGCACAGAAATATATATAATCATTAGGAATCCTCAAAGTTTTAAAATATAGAAACGAAAGCACACACACACACACATCGGTTCTAAAAATTTGAAGGACAAAAATAGAAGAAAATTTGGTGGTCTAGCGATTGCAGTTTTGCATTGTAGGTACTGCTCTGTACGTCTGTTTTTGGGTTTCAGTTTGAATCGGATGTCGGAATGAATGTTGAATGTATAGAAAAGGTTAGTTTCTGAAATCTGAAAGGTAAGACGTTGCGCCGTAAGCGCAGGGCTTGATTACCCAAAAGGCTCGGGAAGCTAGAGCTCCCCCTCAGAACTTTCAGGAAGCCCAAAAATTACTGAAAAACTGCTTAAAAATTCCAGATTCAGCTTTTAAAGGTACTGCAAACATTAGAACTGGTTCTATCAAATTTGGCCGAACTATTACAATGTACTTTCATAACAATTTTGTGACAGGACAAATCTGTTTCAGCAACTAACGACCCTTTGTTGTTTAGAATTTCAGTGAAAACGTATGTAATTTACAAAAATTCTATCAGTCGGGTAGGAGGAGAGGTTAAACATTGATCTGAATTTTGCTGTGTCTAGCAACAGTGAATTTTATTTAAATGTGCGTTGAATTTTTAGAAAAAATTCCAACACAGAATTTGTGAGGCCCTGAAATGAGAAGGAGCTTTCCCACTTCAGAGGTTAATCGGGGCCTGCTTAAAGTCTTCTATAAAATTAATTTATGTTTTCTCTTCACTTTGCAGATTTGCCACTTCTATTTCTATAACCTCTGTTGAGTGCAGAAAAAAAAGCAAATGCACCATGGGAAATAACTCATTTAAACGATGTTTGTTTTGATTTTCGAACGTAATTTTTGGCATTTTTTAAGTTTGAATTGCTTTTTTCCTTGGAACATTTTCAAAAGTAAAAACAAAGACTTTTGCTTCCAAATGTATAATATGTTATATTTCTGAAAAGGTTTAAGAAAAAATTACAAACATTTTACTTTCATTTAAAAAAAGGAAATGACAAAGAATCTCTGATTTTTTAAAAACCTTTTTTTTGGCAAGAGCAAAGATTATACTTGCAAATCTCCACCCCCCCTCCCTTCCTGTGGTTGAAATACTAACAAGTATGTCCCTAGCGATGCTGCTTCGGTTCTAAAAGTAGCCATCAATTTTTGACGGAAGTTCAGTGTACTATTTTCGCTCAACGTTTTTAATTGAGATCGTTCATAATCTTTCAGTATTTCAGACTAACAATCAATCGAATGCTGATGAATAATCAATTCTTGTATCGCTTGTACAGTCAAAGTTCGGCAAAGTGTGTTTAACGTCTGTTCTTATCTTTTTACATTTCAATCCGACCCGCTTCGGTTTTTCTTGGGGACATAATATAAATATATTTTCTGTTTACTTCAAGAAAAATGTAGGTTTACACTTTTGAACTTTCATTTCCATTAACGTACTATTTTAAAAGAATGTAAAAACCTTTTTGTCTCCAAATTAAGGTATTTCTGTGAAAGTTTTGCTTACAAATGAAATTGAAGAGCAAAATTAAAATGTTGAAAAAGCCGCATTGCGGTACATTCTTTCGTGGTCCTAAAAAATTTGTCCGGAATGTATGACTATAATGTTAGCAAAAGAAAAATGAGCTAAAATGGCAGAAAATGTAGAACGTGAAATAAAATCGGGAAAAAAGTGACACACTAAATATGTGTTTTTGTCACAAGCATATAATTCCCATTATTTAAATTATGAAATTCTAACTAAGAAGTTAAACGGCATTCATACAAAATCCAGCGTCTTATAAACTCGGCCAATGAAGAGTTAAAGACGTGGTTTTATCAACGAATAACCAGGAAATTAAAACCTTTTATGAAATTTTGAAGACTGAATAATAAGGAAGTAAAGTATTTCAATTATCAAAACTAAACATTTTTGAACGAGTCTTCAAACTACGGAAACACATGGTGAGGAACAAGACAAAGCTAAAAACCACATGAAACCTAAATCTGGATCATGTTTTTAAAAAATTTCCCTGCATTCAATTTAATCTGGTATAATATTTGTCAGAAATAGACATTGAAATGTCTGAGAAACACGTCAAAAATTTGTATTTTGACCCGATTAAGCCTGTTATTTCATTAACATGGGGGGGGGTGTGAGGAGGAGGGGTAGCAAAGGGAATGTACTCAAAAAATGTTATTTTAAAAACAATAAAACACGAGCAAGGAAACTCTTTCATTTGTACAATGCATATCTCAAAAATGGGGGGGGGGGAATTCCCCCCCCCCCCAAAGACAAATCTTTGCAAAAAATATTACTTGTAATATTAGTTATATGTACCATATTCAACTTTTATTCAATTACCCTTTCATTTAAACGAATAGTGTTGGAAATACAGCTGAAATAAAGCAATAATCTGCATTTTGAGCCCCCTCTTTGCCCCCCCATAACTCGCAAACCCGACGCTCAAACTCTTGGGACTTTTTGGTACGTTATCTCCTCATGATACTGAACAACTTGGTATAGGTGCACATTCTTTTTTTTGAATGTCTGGGTCATGACCTAATTTGACTGGACTATAGGTGATATTAACAAGTGCCCCCCTCCCATTGAATAATATTATTATAAAATAATAATATATTACTAAAATAATAAGTGAGGTGACTTTTAAGTTAAGTGATTAAAATTAAAGTGAGTTTCTAGTTAAATTTCAAACTGGGTTTCGCATATCTAAGCACTGGTATGCACTTTAAATTATTTTTTTTAGCATTAAAGTAGTGCATCTTTTGGCACTGAAACATATATTGATATTTTCAAAAGACTTTTAAATCATGTAATTTGCTGCCTCTAAAATTTCTAGTTAATTCCAAACTATGTTTTGCATTATCCATCCAAGCACTGGTACATTCGATTTTTCTTTAGCATTGAAACAGTGAATCTCTTTTATTGCATTGAAACAAATATTCATACTTTTAAAAAAATGTTTCAACTTAGACATTTGCCGCCCTAGGCGGCCGCCTACCCCAGGAGCCAGCCTGGACAAACCTGACCTGGCAGTGTTTGTACGCTATGATTACGATCTGCATAGCCTTCACAATGCTGCCAGGTAAGGTTTGCCCAACCAGGGCCGGATTTGGAAGTGTGGAGGCCCCGGGGCAACGAAGGTGTAGAGGCCCCTAATCAGAGTTCGAAAAGATCAGCACATTTTCGAAAATATCCGATACTTTGATATATATCCGAATACAATAAAACCTGTAAAGTTGACCACTTTTCTAAGTTGACCGCTTTTGTCAGGAACGGAATTAGTCCTATCTTATATAATGAAGGAAAACCTCTGTAACTTGACCACCTCTCTATCTTGACCACCTGTCTATCTTGACCACTAATATACACCAGCTTTGGTTTGGAGTATTGTAAAAAACCCTTTGTAAGTTGACCACTAGGCAAAAGCATTAGGTTGTTACTAAAGGTTTCATCAGTTATGCCTCAAATAAATAACCAGACATTTTAGAAAATCCTATGAATGTTTATATTTCCATCGAAAAACATTGGGCTAATGTTAAGTCTCAGAAAATGCGCCAAACTTCAATAAGGAGTTATTTTGTGGAAAAGTAGATTACCATAGTTACAAATGTTCAAGAAAAAAATCAAATGAAGAATTTGAGTAACTTTTGACTTATGAATTTTTAGGAATTGTTAATATGAAGTAAGTTGTTTTTCATTAGTAATGAGGCATTTTTTTTTGGATCGATTCACAGAAATTTTAAATTTGTATTATACTTTACGAGTCATTCTGGTAAAGAATCTCTAAAAATATTTAAACATTTTTTTTTATTGCTTTAAAGTAATATTAAACAGTCAAAGTGAGTTTAAAGTATTCCAATTAGTTAAAAATGAATGCATGGGACAAGAAATGACAAAAAAAAAAGGTTTCCTTATTACCCTCTATAAGTTGACCACCTGTCTAAGTTGACCACCAAAGTGCTGCACCGCAAGTGATCAACTTACACAGGTTTCACTGTACTTTGATATATATGTATATATTCGATATTGTCAACCCGTGAAAGTTGGGATATTTTGTAATATTGTGGGGGCCCGGGGGCAGTAGCCCCGCCTGCCCTCCCTTAAATCCGGCCCTGTGCCTAACTATAGATAGAAAGTTTGTCAAGAAAGCATTACTACTCTTCAGTGACGGATTTACAATATTGCACTTACAAGGGGCACTAATGAGATCTAGTTCCCTAAGGGGAGCCAAATATGCCAGTGGAAACATATTTTTTTAATGCTCAGTTCAGTAAAATGAGAAATAACAATGTCAAAAAGCACAAATTGCAGATGACTGCACTTCTGTGTTTCAGCATTACAAGGAACGCTTGTTGAGTGCAGAAGAAATAAGCTTATGGATGAAAGTGACATTGATGTCTTTTCATCCATTAGCTCATTTCTTTTGCACTGAAAAAAGGAGTTCTTGCAACGCCAAAAAATATGCCTGCAGTAATCTGCAATTGGTACTTTTTGACGTTATTTCTTATTTTACTTTTTAGCACAAAGGTAGAATTTTATTTCAGTTAAATGTGTCTGTAATCAGTAAAATTATTTAAGTAGCATTGTATAATAATATTTTATCCATAAATCCGTGCTGCAAAACAACACCTTAAGAAAAACTGCACACACACAGAAGACAGTAGTTTCAAATGAATAATGTTTCATAACTGTTGCTAATAATATTTAGGAAGATTCTTTTTCTAAGATGTCATTTAGCTTGTTAAAGTGGTTGTCTTTAGCTGTATGATTGTAAAAATCTTTACCAAGGCTAAATTAATTTTATCTTTTCATATGATAGCTACTATAGCCTAAGCCCAGATTAGATAAACCTCTAACCTAGTAGCGGCATAATACGGTGATTAAGATCTGCCACAGCCTTCACAATGCTGCCAGTAGGTCTGTCATTTCAAATGTTTCCAGGCATGGGCGTCGCGGCCGGGGGGGTCCAAGGGGTCCGGACCCCCCCAATATTTGAGGACCGGACCCCCTCAATATTTGAAAATCGGACCCCCCTCGAAATTGTCAAGATGAAATTCATTATTTTGGGGAAATTATTTTTACTTTGAAGATTTTAAACAGTTGCATAATACATAATTTACCATGTTTAATTCATATCAAATAACACGAAATGAACATCGAAAAAAAATGAACTAAAAAAACAAAATAGGTGATGTGTATAGTGAACGGAAAGTCGGAAAGTGAACTCCAATGACAAACTATTGCTCTGCTCTCTGCGCACACTATAGCTTCAGTGGATGATGCTAGAAATGGGACACCTCCCGAGTGCAATGTCAACCCTGCATCCATAGTCGAGTCTCCAGCGTATATGGACCCCCCCCCCCTTTTTTACGACTCTCGTGCTAATAAGTCAACAGAAGTCAGACGGGGATCTGAGTTTCTGCCCCTTTCTTTCTTATCTCGTTTCTCGGCAATTCCAGGTTTCTGTTTCGAGTTTTGCAGTGTTCGTTTCTCCTATTCGTTTCAATTTATAGCGACCCCGATGTTACCCAAACAAAATGAAATACCAGACCTCTTTGGCGGTTTTTTGCAGCTGGCAACAACACCCTGGCCAAAGGATGAACAAAAATTTAGAAGATCACTAAGCTGGTCAAAGGTTAAGTTTGGGGTAGAAAGGGTAAGGACATGTCATGTGTTTGACATTATTCAACACGTGGCTTCAAAGTACCTTACCGAAGCGCGGTTTCTCAAATGTGTTTGCGGCATCTCAAATTTGACCAAAAAAGCGTTACGTTACAAAAAAAAGAAAAAAAAGGAGGAGTCTAAAAATTAACGTGCAATATCAAAAGCAAATCGTAAGTCAGCATAACGATGGATACTGTGATGTCACTTTCGATAGACCAACGAAAAAAGAAGCGCAAGATGACCAAAAAAAAAAGAGAAATAAAAGGAGCTTCCCTATTGGGAAACGTTCCGACAAAAATAAAGGTAATTTCATGCGGTCTTTTGGTCTCCTTGAGAGTAGGTGACCTGAAGAGCGCTCCTATTTTGGTAAAAATATTTTTTTTTACATATTCGTTTACGGCTATGGAGAGGTGACTTGAAACGGGAAAATGTAGCAAACCTTCTACATCAAATGAACCTGAGCAATTTTTATAACTACTGAATCATCATCAACATCCTTTAAAAAATCAAAAGACCGTGATAGGTAAGTACCATTCTGTTTAGTATAATACACGTAGGGGCTTCCCGATTTTAAATTATTCAGATGGGGTTACTTATCGATTTTCCGAATAAAATTCCTAATTACCCAGATCACTACATCTATGAGAAAATCTTTTTAATGCAATATTTCACAAAAACTACTCGAAATTTGAAGACTCGTCAGACAAAATTTTCTGGGAAAGGAAAGTTTATGAAAGTTCACAGTGACCTCCAATCGAGTAGCCCCTGAATACCTGCTAATCAGGTATGTTTTACAGTCAATATTTTGACGTTATGAGTCCTATCGGAACTAATGCATTCAACTTTCTCTCTCGCTTTTTTTTTTTTTTTTTTTGAAATGTTTCACCTTTTATAATTTTTAATGGATTAAATAATACCCCTTTTAGTTATTAAAGCTTAACAGAAAATTATCCATTAATAATCCTGCTTTACTGAACAAATTTTATTGAAATAACCATTTTAAAACTTATTGTCACGTGTCAGAAAAAAGCAGTTCATTTCTCTATCTATTTCCCATCGCCCGCTGATCAGAATTCAGTTATACACCAAATGCTGTTTGTTCTCTGTGTAGGCCAGTACTTTTCAATCTGTGGGGTGTGCCTCTTAAGACAGGCCTGTCACTTAAAGAGGATCAGGATGGGCACTTTCCCTGCTGACTTTGAGAAATCAGAAATTAATGTATTTACATAGGCATGGTTTTTGCAGTTTTTTTGATTTTATATGCATTGAGTGTATAGAGGATTCAACAAAAAAGCAAAATTTTGGTACATTTTTTACAAAAAACCTGAAAAAATTAAGAAAATACTTTAAAAGGTTGCATTATTAAAATATGATATTATGAGAGCTTAATTATTTGTGTCTTATTTTATTTTTGTAGTTGTGTTTTTCGTAAGTTCGTGAATGTCATAACGGTGAATTATGTACTTTAATTTTTTAATTAAAAAACATCAAATTAAACTTCTTCGAATCCATCTTGTGCCAAGAACTTAGAGCTGCAGGGTTTATCACTATGTAATATAAAAATTTGATTATACAGTTGTCGCGGCTTATATGAGTCACATTTTGTTCTAAACAGCTTTGATTCCATAAAGCTCGATTTCGTTTTTGATGATTTCATTCATTAAGAACGGTTAATTAAATTGTTCACTGTTTCAAAATGTTGAAAATTTGGTGCGGCTGCTCTTGGTGTGCCGCCCTTCGAAAGTTGAAAGAAGCTTCAGTGCGCTTAGAAAGCTGAAATTGTATCCATGGTCGACTATGACACACTCTCAGAAATGGACTTTCAAATTCGACGAAATTTTCTTCGTTTCTGACGAAGTCGCTTCCAGGGATATGCTCCGAGCGAACATTTCGTCAAATTGAGGAAACTGCTTTCCTCTCTGGTTTGAAGATGCGAATTTCGTCAAATGTAACGAAATATTTCTTCATTCTAGTTTCGTCAAATCGACGATCATTTTCGTAGTTTTGAGAGCATTAGTTTCGTCAAATTAATTTCGTCATATTTGAGCATGTTAATTTCGTAATTTTTTGAGTTTATTTCTTTTATTTTTCTTTTTTCTTTTTTGAGCTGATTAGTTTTCTTTCTTTTTTTTTTGAGAATACAGACGAACCTCGTTAATTCGAACACGCTTAAAAAGAATTACTTCTAAAGCGGAGTTTTTTGTAATCCCTGTCCCATTGTTGTTTTTTGGATAAAACGAATTCTGTTAAGAATAATCGATTTTAATGATCCATTAAAGTTCGTTTTAACGAGGTTCGACTATATTTTATAAGATTTAGTCAAATCTTAACTTCAGAATCTTACCACCATAATTTCCCACTTTGATGCGCATAGTTACACTCACAGGCCCGTCATTTACGGGGGGGGGGGGGTGTCATTCATGGGAGATGATCTCCCCCCCCCCCTTGATTTTTGAACATTTATGTCTTTACGTACGAAAGGCCGTGGTTTTAGTTGGTTTTCTATAAAATTTTTGAAGATAATACACCTTTTTCCACAATTGGAAAAAAATCGAAATGACTGGCCTGCACCCCCTTCCCTCAAGTATCTGTTGAAGAAAGAGGCACATAAAAGATGTTTAAAAAAATTTTTATTAATGTAAAAATACAAACAATTTCTTTAAAATGTAAAATTAATTATTGCAAATTCAAGTTAAAGAACAATGTGAAATGACATCTGGGAATCAGGGCTTTACGATGCACCGATACATCGTAAAATACCGATGTACAGTACACCCTTCATCATTACACCGGTTTAGAATAAAAACCTCTAAACCGATAGATCGGTGTGCTTCGCAAGTTTGCTTACATCCAAGCATTTTTTTTTTTTAATCCAAGCAAAAAAAAAAAAAAAAAAGAACGGAAACCCGCATGTTAGTCCGGCCCCATAAACTCTCCATGGTATCTAACTAAACCCCCATATGGAGAGTTTTCCTGCAAAAAATCCATTTTTTGCCAGATATTTTCTAAATTTGGCACAGAGGTTCATTCTTGATGCTCAGGAATACTCATTGAGCAGTTTTTGTCCCGCTATGGAGGGGGGGGGGGGAACAACCCTCATGAGGGTTCTCCTTATAAAAGCCAAGTCTTTGTCGGATTTTTTCCAAATTTGGCACAGAGGTCCTTTGATGCTCGGGAATGCACACACAATGGTTTTAGTCCCTCCAGGGGGGGGGGGGGGGCAACGCCCATGAAAGTTCTCTTTACAAAAATCAAGTTTCTGTTGGATTTCTTCTAAATTTGGCACAGAGGTCGTTTGATGCTCAGGAATTCAAAGGGTGGTTATTGTCCCTCGATTGTGGGGGGGGAGAGGGAACCCCATGGGGGTGCTTCTTATAAAAACCACGTGTTTGTTGAATCTTTTCCAAATTTTGCACAGAGGTCTTTTAATGCTCGGGAATTCAAGCAGGATAATTTTTGTTCTTCTATGGGGGAGGGGCAACCCCCCATTGGGGTTCTTCTTATAAAAACCAAGTTTCTGTCGGATTTCTTCTAAATTTGGCACAGAGGTCTTTTGATGCTTGGGAAATCAAAGGGTAGTTATCTTTCCTCTATTGTGGGGGGGAGAGGGAACCCCATGGGGGTGCTTCTTATAAAAACCACGTTTTTATCGAATCTTTTCCAAATTTTACACAGACGTCTTTTAATGCTCGGGAATTCAAGCAGGATAATTTTCGTTCTTCTATGGGAGAGGGGGGCAACCCCCCATTAGGGTTATTCTTATAAAAACCAAGTTTCTGTCGGATATCTTCTAAATTTGGCACAGAGGTCAGAGGTCGTTTGATGCTAGGGAATTCAAAGGGTAGTTATCGTTCCTCTATTGTGGGGGGGAGGGAACCCCATGGGGGTGCTTCTTATAAAAACCACGTTTTTGTCGAATCTTTTCCAAATTTTACACAGACGTCTTTTGTTGCTCGGGAATTCAAGCAGGGTAATTTTCCTTCTTCTATGGGGGGGGGGGGGAAGGGACAACCCCCATTGGGGTTCTCCTTATAAAAAGTTTTTGTGGGATATTTTATGAATTTAGCACAGAACTTCTTTGATGCTCAGGAGTTCTCATTGGGTAGTTTTCGTCCAGCTATTGGGGTCTATTTTTTTTTAAAACCAGTTTTTATAAGATCTTTTCTAAATTTGGCACAGAATTTCTTTGATGTTCGAGAATTCCCCCGTTTTAGTCCTACTATGCATGGGGAATGCCCCGCGTGGGTTTTTGTCGGATCTATTCCAAGTTTGGTACATTTGTCCTTTGATGTTTGTGAATTCCCATAGGATAGTTTTCGTGCCAAATTTGGGAAAATTCTGACAAAAGCTTGGATTTTTGCAAGGAAAACTCCCCTAATTGGGGGTTTGCTGCCTATAGCGGGAAGAATAATTCAATCTGCTTCAACTACTCGCAATGTAAGTTTGGCGTTGCATCACGATGTAAAAATTCCTACATCGTCCAGCCCTACTGGGAATATAGAAATGCTACTTCCTCAGCAGACATTGGGCTCTAGAAGAATAAGACATAGGTTACTTTTATGCAGAGTTACATCAATATTTGCTCATGAGAAAATTGCTGGGGATTTACTTCTTTATTGCATCGCATAAAAAGTTCCAAAGAAAAAAATTTTTTTTATCAAACTAATATTATAAATTTTAAAGAAATAGTGCAATAAAATGGACAGCTTTAAGTTTGTATATCTTTGTTCGAAAATTAGATACAGAAAATGAAATTAGATAATCTTGAGAAAAAGCTTACCTTTTTCTTTTTTCAATCGATTATTTGTCTTATTAATTTTGCTTCTATGTAGAATGCTTGTTTGGCAAAATTTATGTTTAATGCAAGAGGTGTATTATTGCATGCAGTACATACTTCATACTTTGAAGTACTTTGGTACATACTTCATACTTACCTCTCTGGAACTTCAAGGGAAATTAGGTACTTTATTTAACATAATTGATTAGAACCTTACTGATTTACTAAGATAGCTCCATAAGCATTAATGCAACCATGGCCAACGCTAAGACAGAATTGCAAGTAAGAGATTCAAATGTATGTAATGAAAATAGTGACTAGCGTATCGAGCAAAGTTTGCTAGTTTTTATCATATACTTTTTATTTTCCTTTCAATTTTTCATTTGAAATTTTACATAGACATTTCACTTTATCTACAGCAAAAACCATTACTTTAACTTAAATTTGGACTTACTAGTAGTTCCTCTATGAAATGCTTCTGAAGGGAATTCCCTTTTTATTTTTTGCTGATAATTCCTTGAGGCAGCAAATTTGGCAATAAAATTAATGCTGCATTTATTTCAGCTAATGGAAAAATTCCTAATTATCACAAATCAGGTAACGCAAATTAACATAGAATTTAGCGTACTAAATGTGAAAATAAACAACAAAAAACGCATTATAATTGTTATTATTTTCAAACATGCTGCTAACTTACCTTATTTTTCAAATCAAGGTTATCTTCAATAACTTATTTTAAATTTGGGAAAATTTGAAAAAAAAATTGAAAATATTTAGCTGCAAAGCACAAAGATCTAGTTCTTTATGGAAATTAATATTTTCTTTGTAACTCAAAATGCATTGTATTAAATTAATACTTACTTTACTTCATGTTTTATTTTGCAAGTAAAACCATTCAAAAGAAAAAAGAAAGAAACAGACTCAACAAATAATGAAGTATTGATACAACATAAACAGAAGACAGCTGCAGAAGGAAATGACATTACATGAACAACATGGGGTGCGACTTTAATAAGTTCGGTCAACGAGCCTAACAAAAAAAAAGGGGGGGGGGTATCATTTCCGAACCATAAGCTGAGAGCCAGTTTGCATTTATTTTTCATTGCATTAAGCACTTTTTTCCTCGATTTTTATGGGCTTGTTTAAAAGGTTGCTAAGCAATTATTAAAAAATATTTTTTATGAACACTTTTGTGAGATAAAGTTCTTAATACTTTTTGATTATTAATTTCTTCAAAATCATATTTTATTTTTCTATTAAAATATTTCATGTGGTTTTGTTAAGAATTAACTATAGAATATTTATTGTTTACCCATTCCAAAATATTAATCTTACCTAATGGGTAGAGCAATATTTCATTGAAAATGATAAGTGTTACGTACACTTTTGGGAGAGAGCTACTGTATAAATTATTATTGCATTGAATAAAATATTTCATGTAGAGTAGAAGAAAAAAGTACCAATACTTAGAGAGGGGGTGGGGGGGCGGTATATTTGTTTTAGAAAATAAAAATGCAGAGTAAAAAAATTTTGAATTATTAAACAAAAACACTTCGTTCACCAGAATTATATTAGTAAAATTCATGAAGAAGAATGAAAACACATAACCATGTAACATATTCAACGTTGAAATTAAAATTTTCAAAGTTCTATGCTATTTATCAAGGCGCTGTATTTATTATCTGCGTTGCTGTAGCTACGGTGGAATTTTTTATGTAAGTTTAAATTCTTAAAAATGCTTTGGTCATCTTTGTCAATTTTCTAACGAAATAAAGGAAGTACGTTTTTGGGAACAAATGTCAACAAACAAACATTTTCATTTGCAAATAAAAAATAACGCTAGTTAAGCCTAACGTGGAGGTGATTCAAAGTTAGTTTATACAGAATTCCAAACCAAATCGAACAGATCGTTTTCAATTTCAATGTGTTTTAAATACAACAATAAACCCAACACTAAACAAAAATATAACAATACATAAAAGAAGGCACATTGCACATACAAATTTTAATAAATACTAACCTTTTTTTTTATAAATCCTTTAGAATAACTGCCGTAAAATAATTTAACGAGCAAGTACAAGGCTGAAACGAAAACTCCCAGAATGCACTGCAATATGACGAAATCGGGACGAAATTATTTCGTGAAAAATTTGAGATTTCTGGTTTCGTCAAATATCACGTGATTCAGTGACGAAAGGATCGTAGAAAATAACGAAATAGTGCTCGAGGATTGCTGAATCGTCAAAATTGAGCGTTTCATTTTTGACAGTGCACAAAAGCGGTTGAATCATGCTGTTACGTTCACAAAAACATCTTGGACGAAATTGATCACAAAAAAATAAATAAATAAATAAATAAAAAATAGCACGGATATTCCTATCCCATGTGCAGTCTAGAAAACATGTATTTGTTGGTATTTATTTTTTTTTTCTTATTGTGTAATTATGCAAATCAAGATGTACCCGTTTAAAAGTATTGTATTAAATGTATACCCATTTCAATTTGATGTCAAGTTTTTGTCTCATACATATATACATATATATCTATCTATCTATCTATCTATCTATCTATCTATATATATATATATATATATATATATATATATATATATATATATATATATATATATATATATATATGTGTGTGTGTATATATATGTGTATATATATGTGTATATATAAATATATATATATATATATATATATATATATATATATATATATATATATATATATATACACGAATTTTTCTTAATGCAACTTGAAAATGACAGAGTCAGAATGGTCCCCCCCAATAAATTTCAGCTGACGACGCCAATGTTTCCAGGGGGCTGGGCGAAGGGTGTACACTTATTTTTTATTTTATAGGCCCAACTGGTTCAATGCCCACTTATGAAAATATTTATAAGTTTGCCCGAACTATACTGCCGTGTGCAGGTAAAGGGCAGTAACTGCAAATTTTTCGTTTTCCGATTTTTTTTTTTGCATTTTTGTCATCTATTGTACGTTATCTTCAATGTACAAGCTCGCTTATTTGGATCCCGTTGAAAAAAGGCACGAAAAAGACATCTAATCCCAACATTTCCCTATTGTTAGTACTGAATTCAAAATGCGTTTCTTCAAATATCTCGAAAACTCATTTCTACAGATACTGCCGTTTACCTGCACATGGCAGTATAGTTTTCTTCATAAATAGAAATTGATAGCAATAGAAATAATGAGTTAAAAATGCATGTTTTAAAAACTTTCATTTTAAGAGTATAATAGTTAATTTAAGTATAATAGTTAATTTAAGTATTGCTCTTAAGAGTTGTTGTAGAAAGAGTTAAATAATATTCAAATACTTGGCCTCTTTCTATAAACATAATTTTTTATTATGTCGATTGCTGTTTTTTGTACTTTAACTTTATTTTATTTTGTTGATTAACAGTAATTGAAAAGTTTTCGAAAAAGTGTTATTAGAGATTTTCCAGAATGAGACTGTCATGTATAATATGTAAAGGAATGTGCATTCACTTTTGTAAAAAGGATCATTAAAAAAGAGCTTAATGTTTTGCATGTGTATATGTTTCATTTTTTGATTAATTTTATGCGAGTGAATGATTGCTGATATGTTTTTTACATACATTATCTTACATTACAGTAAATGTAATATGGTTCTTTAGATATTCTGCATATAACTGATGATTAATGCATGCTTTTGTCACATTGGTATTTATCACATACTACAATAAGAGCTGTGAAAGAAACTTTAAAATGTTATTAAAGCTTGAATTCAATTTTTTTCTCTTAGCACTGAAATTAAGAGAAAAAATAAAATCTAAATCACAACTGGCTGATGGACCATAGTTTGCTCATCATTTTTTATTCAAGGTCCCAAAACACTATCTTAAACTACAAAAAGTTGTATTCTACGGTTGAAGCTTTTAGGTGAAAATATCAAAACTTTTAAAAGAACAATAGGGAAAATTTCCCAAAAAAGGTATTTTACAGTGATTAGAATTTCAGGAAAATCCCTTGGGTAAAACTAATGCAATTGCAAAAACGAATACACGAGTTTGAAAACAGATTAATTTTGATTCGTTTTCTTTTATTATAAAACTTTTATTTCCCAAAACAAGCAGTTGAATGTTACCAAATTTTTTCTGAACTTCCTCAATTCTTCCTGCTGCACTGAATTCAGTATCACTAAGGTCCGGATTTTGATGATATTCGAATTTCTGGGCTATTTTCATCTATCAGGGCATTCTTTTCACTCAATTGCATTTTTTAAAAACATTTTAGAGCTTTTCAACATTTTAGGAGATTTTTATGGTTTGTTTGTATATGATCACTATCTTAAGTAAAGAAATTCAAAATATTTCTACATTGTATACTATATTAACTCTCAATATCTCTTACAACGTGCTTCTAAGCACCAACCTAAACATTCCTTAAGAAAAATAACTCAATGTTAAAACTTTCTCACACTTTAACAGAGTTGCACCATTCAGATTTATAGAAAAGAATTAACATTTTCATCATTGAAAGGCTCTGTCGGTAACAAAAAGAACAGAAATAACTTTAGAGGACTTAGTGGGAGGGTAAGGCAAGGGGGTTCTTTATTCCCCCTTTTTAGAAATTTTATTCTGGAAGTAGGAGTTGACCCTTCCTTTATCTTTCTTCCTCGTGTTGACTGGTGTGAGACATTTATTTCGAACTTCAATGAACATGGTATCAAAATTTTTCTTACTGTAAATATTTTAAGACAGTTATACGTAAATTTAGGAAAACAAATTTTCAAGTGAAAATTCATGTTTAAATATAAAAGAAATATCTCAAAATACCCCCCCCCCCCTCCTTGTTTTCATTCAGTCAAACACAAATCATTGTCATAGTCCAAAGTACAACAATCACAACTTCTCTCACTGCAGAGAGATTGAAAACTCAACTGTGCAAAAAAAAAAAAAAAAAAAAAAAAAAAAAAAAATGAAAACTGATGCAAAGCATTAAGAGTGTCAACTTATTTGTAAGCTTATTGTTGCTCATTGCTTACATGCGAAGATAAATGGGTGGTGGGCGCACTAGATGTCACAAGGTAAGAAAAGAGTCATAAACTCATACTTTTAGAAGGCCCCTTTGTTTTTTAATGTTGACATGTCCTACAATGAACCCAAAGAAATTATAAAATGTAACTAGACAGCATTATAATTCATACAAGTATCCTGTGATCGTGTTTAGAGATGCCATTTTGAACCTGAAAATTTTCTGGCAATTTAAAACACTTGTCTGATGCATAGAACCTCAACAGCAAATGTTTAATGTCAGACTGGGTCTGATGTAAAACCACAAAGGGTCCCATTTACCATACTAGATTTTTGTTAAAAGAGTGGATAGTATTCAGGACTATACAGTATTCATTTCATTTTTGGTGAATGTTCAATGCCTGATACCAAGAAAAAATAAAACACAGTACGATATAAACCATATTTATTTAAATTACGAATAAAAACTTTATAATAATCATGAAATGCTTTCAAGACATTTCAATGTAATATTTATTGAAATAAATGTATACACAAATATACAATGCAATGTTCCATACAGAATTATCAAATGATTTAATAACAGCCTGTACTGAATAACATTGCATAGGAATTCACTAGATGGAATAAAAAAAATAAAACCTATGCACATATATCAAGTTGGTCTTCGAAACAGTTATATTCATCGTGACTTTTCAGAGAACAACACAACAGGAATTTGTCTTTCGAGCCTGCATGAAAATATGAAAGATATTAGAAATCTCAAAAGTGTACAAGCAAAATGAAACTTATAATTTATTGTATACCGAAATGAAAGACACTTACTGTTTTGTAAAAGGCTTTGGATTGCATACTTAGTTGCTCAGATTTAACAACTAAATCATCAATCTTTTCCCCACGTTGTAATACTGCTTCCAAGGTATTATGCAATATAATTTTTGTTTCATCAAGTTCATCTTGAATTTTGGTTAGAGCATCAGCATTTCTGGGATCTTGATAATCTGAAAGGTACTTTTCTATTCCAGGAAGTACAACACTACTGCAAAATAAATAAATAAATAAGTTCAAAATTTATTATTGAGTTGCTTTCTACTCTTAAAATTATTTTCCATAAAACTTAACATTTCATTAAAATATAACTCTTTTGAAATACAAAAAAATAAAACATCAAGCATCCAAACCCTGGGGATCATTTGTATTTTAACATCTTGAATTTAAATTTAATTTTTGCAATAAATTGTGATAGGAGCCTATTCGTTGGGTTTCTTGTTTCTACAATAGGTACCTATTGCAATCATAATTATGAAAAACATAATTTGAATTCAAGACATCAAAATTCAAATGAATGCCAGGGACTAGATGCTGTTGTTTTTTCTGAATAGGATTGTGTGAAGTTGAGAAGGTCGGAAACAAATAAACAAATAAAGTCGATTTTAGGGGACATGGCCACCAGTGTCTAGGAAGAGGGACATTTTTGCAGAAGCCTGCGGACCAGAGGACTTTACATTAAAAGCATTTAAAAAAAAAAAATCAAAGGAACATCAACTACTGTTGAGTGAAAGCAATCGTGATTGCTCATTTTTTTTTTTTCATTTTAATAAGAACATAAATTTTAACTTTTTTTTCATGAAAACCGATTTTAAGGCAGAATGCACAGTAAGCTCTTGTAAAAAATATACTGGAAATTTAACTAACCAATTCAAATGTGTTATCAACAAAAAAGTTGTACTACTTCAAAAACAACCACTTCAATACAGTGACATCCCGTTACAATGAAATATTCATCTCGACAAAATTAATTTTCAGTAAAAATTTTAATTTGCATTACATTGTTTGAATTTCATTACAATGAAAGTCCCCTTATAATGAAAAAATTTTTTCAATCCCTTGAAGCTTTGTTGTAACAGAATTTCGTTCTTAATAATAATGAGGCTGTGATGGCCTAAATGGTATGATGTCTGACTTGTAACTGAAGTGGGGTCCTTTTCTGTGCATCACTCTTAGCATTATGCATTAGGTACTGTCTGGGGGTCCACATAGACCAAAAGAGGGTCCTAGTTGAAGTTCCTCAGAGTTTGTTAATGTTGACTGGAGCATGTTAAATACATGGGCGATTTATGGGGGCGGGCGAAGGGGGGCAATGCCCCCCTTCGCCCGCCCCCAGTCTTGTTAGGACTTTATACATAGTAACAATAAACCTTCAAAAATCTTAAAACAAAAAAGTCATGATTTTTTTTCTTTTTTGAATAGCTCAGAAGCGAAAATGCAAAGAATAGCGACTGTCCTTTTGTGTGTGTGTGTGGGGGGGGGGGGGGGGGGGAGAAATCCGTACAATATATTACAAGTAGTAAAGCGGTCACTGGGATGCTGAAATGTGTTGAAAACGACTACTTTGAGCTGAAAGCTATTAGGGCAAGTATACAAGTGAAAATATCGACTGAACGAGCTATGTATTCAGCTGCAATACTTAAAATAATCAAGGATTATTTCAACAAATTAGAAACTGAAACAAAGATTTTAAAAAAGCGGATTTGCCTATAAACTAAACAAGCTATATAGCTTAGGACACCCGCTTTGTTGAAGGCCACCAACTCAAGAAAATTTCATGATTTGTTCCTTACCAAAAAAAGGAAGGACTTGAAAAAATAAATTTCATTTTAAAGTGCTTGAAAACCCTGAAAATTTTGGAAAAGTATGGATACAAACCATAAATTTAAACATTTATAGCAAATAGGAGGAGGTAGAGGAATAAATGCCGAAATATGTTAAATTCAGTTCCTCGCCTCATCCTGCATCAAAAATTTAAAAATCATGGTTCTCACATTTTTGTAACATAGAACATGAGATAAACTTTTGTGACTCAAATGTTTCACATCTTGCTGTTTATTTAATCCCAAATGCAGTGCAGTATTTTGGAATTTTTTTTGTATTGCTTGCTTCTGTCTTACTTATACTGCATATTGTTAATCTGTTCAGCAAGGGGGGGGAGGGAACCTCAATTCCTTTTCGTTTTCTGCACTGCTTGTAATTGAATAATTTTAATTGTTCTCAAGTCCTTGAAACGGATTAGATGAGTCTTTGAAATTCCTAAGCAAAGGGTGCTTCAATTTAATTTCTTATCAAGTGTATAAATTATGAATTGTCCAAATGGGCATCATGGTACTCTCCTGTTATCTATTTTCTAAATCTGTACACCATTTTTTTAAAAGCATGCTCAAAAAAAAAAAAAATTCCTGCCCCCCCCCCCCCAGAAACTCAGTCCTAAATCCGCCTATGGTTAAATATGTTGTGATCTCACTAAGTACTCCAAGTGAATCTATCTCTGGGGCTGCTGGATCAGGGATTGCTTGGCTTCTGGTCTGGATAAAAAAAGAAAAAACGGGGCTGTCTTCAGGGCCCCATTCAACCAGTTGAACCACAAATGGTGGTAGGTACGGGGGACCCTGGAGTGGTGATGTGTATAAAAATAGCTGTAAGTATGTGTACGTGAATATGTTCCTTATACAAATCCAGTTTATGTTGGAGTTTTGGCACAGAGGTTCTTTGATGCACAGGAATTAACATAAAGGTTTTTTTTGCCCCCCCCCCCTCCTCAACCACCCTTGGGGGTTTACCCAGAACATCCATGTAACAGAATGTTTGCACTTATTAAAAACATCGACTTAATTTTTTAAAATTCCAAAAAAATTTACATTTTCAGTCATTAAAATAATGGTTCTTTTCTACATGTTGACAGGAAATTATACTTTTTTTTCCTTTACTTTTATTTAAATCTGATGATTGAACATGCCTCACTGGACAAAACTTTTTTCATTTCAAGTAGATTGCAACGCAGCTTGTGATGAATATATCTAGATTATTGTATTATTTTTGAGAGGGTTGCTTTACCAGCTTTCTTAGTGGGGGTCATGTGGGTTGTTGTCTCACGCTACAGTAAATGAAACGTAGCAGCATGATGTTTCAACTGTTAAATAAAACTGTTGATTACATTGTGTGACTACACTTTACAACATAAAAAGATATTTTTTTTTAATAAAAATGTGTTTTTTTTTTTTTTTGGTTAAAAGTATAAAAACATGCAATTATTTTTGTTTGTCATGCACCCATTCACCCAAAAATCTATATTTGAGGCAGTGAGAAGAAAATTGATACAAGTGAATGTCTCAAAGTTTTGAGGAAAACACATTTAAGTTTTTATCCTAGGACTGCTTTCATTAATTTTTTTTCAAATCATGCTGCATAGCAACACCTACCACAGCTACTAGTATAATCTCTAGTCCTAAAACTGAGGAGTAGTTCAAATGGTAACCATAGTAGCTACCATTTGTACTGGTTATCTCCAAATTTCAACACTTACGTTCCATAGTTGCCAACTTGGGAAAATTTTAATGTGTAAAAACAAAAACTGTGACCGGCATTGACTTACGTCCTTTTAACAAAACCTGATTCGATTACTCTAACTGCAGATAACATACTTACAGGTCTTCAAGTTGTACAGGAGGCGCAGTGTAATGTGATCACGGTTAATGTTATCATTTGCATAATGTTATCAGAATCGCAAAGTCCCAGAATACCTGTATATTAACATGCGTTAAAAAAGTCGGATATTGTAATCAATGTCTTCGTTTATTGTTATCATTTTTTCATTAGCTTTGAAATTTTTCCCCCGCTATGTCCCTCAACCAAGAAAAAAAAAAAATACAAAGACTAACTTTCTGTGTGGCACTTTGTGGCTTTCAATAGTAATGCAAACTTTTTCTAAGAATGAAACAAGAAGTTCGTTCTCGGTGACCACAGATTCCCCAAGATACTTTTCGCTTGCACATAAAAAAATTCAGTTGCTGGACGTATTGCAGGCATGGATGTACGACCTCCATTGTTGCAGGTAGTGGCCTCTTCCCACTTTGAAAGAATTAATGTAGCTTCTGGGAAAACAAGATTCTTTCTCATTAGTAAAGCAGAAGCATTTTCTTTCTGTACAGTTACCTTAAAAACTTCACTCTAAACGTTCAAACATTTAATCCATGGTGTAAAAGCGCAATGATCTGTCAAGGAAAAAATGTACCTTTTTAATTGCTTTGACAATTTACCCATGCTGAGTCAAAGAAATGCTGCAGCACAGCTAAAAAAATTTCAGCCATTACTTTGTAAGCTGCTCAAGAATTGTGATGAGATTGAAAACAAAGCGAAGCTAAATGAAAATTTAAACAACAAGCGAAACCATGCTGGAAAAGACAGAAAAGCTGAATCTGCTTTGAGACTGTGGTTTTACAAATGTCAGGGAAAACAGATTTTATTTCACTTATTACTATGTAATTAAAAATTGCATAATTTAGCTTGAACTGTTTATGATTCAGATATTTTCATTTTGTTAATTTAGTAATTTATAATTTAAAACTGCAACAGTTGGGTCATTGTGATTTTAATTTGAGGTTGCAAAAAAAAAAATGCTCCTTAATTGGAAAAAAGCATCATTATTTTGTGCCTCCTGGGCTCTTTTCAGTTATTGTTATCAGGCAGTTATTGTTATCAAATTATATTCTTCCCAAAGTGATCACATTAAGCGGCGCCTACTGTATTCTATGGCATCATTTGTTTATTTATTACATCTGTCTTTTGCAATTACTGGATAAACACTTTCCTTTGAAATCAGCCAGCCATTTTTTTTTAATTAAAGCATTTTTAGAGTTCACGCTATAAATGACATGATTATTAAAGCTTAAAAATATGCTGAAAATAATCCTTGCATTTGAGTAGCTCAAAATTTTTCCACAGTCCACCTTTTTTCTAAAAGAAAGTCCATAGGCATCGGAAATCTAATGCTGCTTTAATAACTAGATAAAATTAATTTTATTAAGATCTTCATTAACCACATCTTTGATAAACCTAGTATGCATTAAGGTCAAATTTTGCAAATGGTGTTGAGTTGAAATAATTCGAACACAATTTGATAGAAATTTTTGAATAGGTGTGGCAAAAAAAAAAGAAAGTACCAGTCCTTAGAGAAAAATAAAACATTAGAAAGGGTTGAAAATAAGTCAACACAAAGTTTTTAAGGTTTAAGCCTCTTAAGTGATAGAATTACAAAGTAGACCCAAGTGAATGAGTATTAGGGAAATGGATGCAGCTGAAGTTTGAAATACGTAAGATGTTTGGACTGACATGTACCTGTTTGCTTCTCACTGCCTCATTTTACTTTTTCTTATGAAACAATTTGCAAGTGGCCTACAAGAAATAAATTTCATCCCAGGCACCAAAGCAGCAATATTTCAATTTTGTATGCTCAGAAAACTCCTAACATGAGTGTTAGTACGAGGGCTGTTCAATAAGTAATAAGATTAAATTTATAAAAAATACAGAAGAACTTTAATTGTCATGATTTACATGGTTTATTTAAGAATAACTTCTGCGGGACTAAACGCATTTATTCCAATGTTCTGTTCACTTCTTAAAAGCTTGTGAACATTAAGTTTGTGAGAGCTATTTCAAAACTGCTTCCATAGAGTTTAGACATGCTTTATTGCTTTCAAAATGTTTGCCTCATAATGATTTCTTAAGTTAAGGAAACAGCCGGAATTCACTGATGTAAAATAATTCTAACATTCTCCTTGATAATAACAGCAGCAGTGTTAATCATTGTCTCTGTGATGGACAGTGAAGGTTGTCCCTGACGTTCAATATCTTCCATATTCTGCCTGCCTTCCTTAAAAGCTTTATGCCAGCAAAAAGTACCGATTCTAAACATTGCTTCATCGTTCAAAACTTCACCTATCATATCAAAGATCTCTGATGCTGATTTTTGCAGATGAAAACAAACTTGAATCGCATAATTTTGTTCCATCGATGCTTTCATTTTGACAACTGGCTGCGTCTTGCAGGCGCCCGCCAACAGGCTTCAATTCAATCACGTGATCTTAAGAAACATGAGTCTGTACGCGCCAACTATCTGTAGGTTTTATTGATGCAGACAACAGATTTTTTCATGGCACTGAAATTAACATTCCCATGAGTGGTCTTGCCACAGTGAAATTAGTCTTATTTCTCGTAGGAGCCCGCCAACAGGCTTCAATTCAATCACGCAACACTCAGGAACATGAGTCTGTACGCGCCAACTATCGGTAGCTTTTGTTAATGCAGACATTTCTCACGCCACGGGAATTAATATTCTGATGAATGGTTTCGCGGCAGTAAAATTAGTCTTATAACTTATTGAACAGCCTACATAAATTGAACAGACGGGCATAAATTTGGGGAAAATATCACAACTCAAAATTGCATGCATACCACTAAAGGATAATAAAAATCTTGCCCACTTACCCTGGATCTCCAGCCCAAGCAGCTGGGGGAACTTTGACACAAAAATCTTCAAGCAATTTATTCAAAAGAGTGTGTGCAACTCTATGAGGATATTCATGGTCACTAATCAAAGCACCACATAATCTATCTGCCCTAACATATACATGGCACATATAAGCTGTAAAATATGGAACAAAATTTCAAATATTGTTTGTAAATATTTAATTAATCATATATTATTAGTCATAGATTATTAATGCTACATTATTTAGTTGAAACAATGATGCATAAATTGCAACTAATAATAAAATGATAATTTCAATTCAATATTAAATTACATGTATCAAAAACTAAATCATTTTTCAAGTACATTCATTCTTAATATTTGACAGTTAAAATACCATTTTTAGAATGAGTTCACAATTTTTCTTTGAAAAATGGTAGCTAAATTTTCAATCAATAAAAACATCATTCAGTCAAGAATCATTTGTCTACCTGTTGATACATTTTTGCTTGATTCCTTTCATTACCTCTCGAGATATAGCAGTCACAAGAATTGTGAAAAAAACGTTTGATTGCTCAACCCCCTTTTGAGCTATTGGCACCAAAATTAAATCAACACCTGTACTTTTTAAGATCAACATATAGGCCAAATTTTGTGTCATTCTGCCAGTTACTTCCTGAGATATAGCAAGCAAGCATAAAGGAAGAAAAACTGATTGATCCTTGGAGGAATTAATGCCTAAAACTATGGGGCACCAGTTTACATAGGAGCACATATGTGTACCAAATTTCATTCCATTTCATGCAGTATGGACTCAGCACACTTCAAAACTTGTAAATCCATAAAAATTTGAAATTCAAAAATTTTCACCAAACCAATACTTTCTTCTATATATTAGATATAGAAGAACCTAATTAAAAAAACCATGTTTTATACCAACATTATATAGAATTCTTTACAAGACATTAAAAAAGATCTACAATCTGTTACATTTCGAGTTTAGAAATCCGTGACTTTCCAAAACTTCTGCTCATAGGCGGCGAGTGGGGCTTATAAGTGGGGGGGAGGCAATTTTTTAAAGAAGTTAAAGACTATTTTAGGCTATCTTGAGTGACTGGGGGGGGAGGGGGGGCTTTTGATGTTCTCATGTGTAAATGGTTTAGAATTATAATTTTAAAAACGCCGTTTTAGTAGAGTTTTGTCAACATTTGGGGAATAGAGAAGAGTTTCCAGGGGTGTCCTCGTAATGCTTTTTTTTTTTAATTTAAATAAAGTAGAATTAATAATAATAATAATAATAACGAAGAAGTTTGGACTGTCTTTGGTAATGTAAGGGTAAGGAAGGCTCTTCCCAAAAAAAAAAAAAAAAAAAATCTTAAACTGATGTCTTAAAGGCACAAATTAAAGCCATCTTTAGTAAACTTAGAGCAAGGGGCTTGGGGTTCGCTCCCAGAAATTTTACAAAGTTTAAAACATTTTTTCAACGTCCTTTAAAACCTTATTTCAGAAGGAGGAACAATAGGGTTCGGAAATTCTCCCAGTAATTTTTTTTTTTTTTTGAACTGAATCTTAATCTTAAGAACTCAGTCTTGAACTTCCTTTGGGGACTTCAGAAAACGATCTCCGGATTTCTTTTTTTTTTTTCCTTTCTAAATTGGACTCTTAAAAATGCAGTTTAACACTATCTAGGGGTGTTCTCTTCCTGAATTTTTCCTAAAACTGGACTCGTTATAACGCATATTTAGGTCATCTTTGAATTTGAAGAAAGGAGGGAGTGCGCTCGTGGATTCCTGGCTCCTGGAAAATTTTCAAAAAAGAAGTTTTAAAACTGAAATTTTGAACATTATTTGGTGACATTAATGTTCGGGTAACCTCAACCAGAATATTTTGAAATTGAAATCTTAACGTTGAGGCAATCTTTCATGATGAAAAAAGTGCAGGGGCATCATTTACACTTCGAATAACAGAGTTATTTTAACAAAAAAAATTTTTTTTTCAACTGTTATACTAAAATTCCAGACCAGCAAGTTAATAACAATTTTCACATTTAGTTCTATTGTTTGTTACTTCGAATTCTCTAATTTAGAAAAGTATTTAGCTAATTCTAGAAAGTTGTGCTCTAATTTATCTGAGTCAGAAATTAAAAGCGACTTCATACACCTATTCGAGCAGCATTGAAAAAGAAAATGTTTAACCAACAAAACTCTTTTTGCAAGCTTTGTCTGAACAAGAAACAAATTACAAAATTAACTTAAATAGAATTTTTCTACTGCTACATACTTTATTTACCGTTTGCCAAATTTAGCTTTTTTTAATCGTAATCTTATTTTCTAACTAATGTATTAGGAATAAAACCTATTCAGCTGGATATATTGCCAACACTTCATAAATAATGGCAGGGAAGTGATTTTTTTTATTTTTTTATTTTTATTTATTTATTTATTTATTTATTTATTTTTTTTGTGCCAGGAGTGATTTTATTTTGAGCCAGAAGTAGATGTAAGGTTTCCGGAAATTTTGAAGTGGTGGGGAAAAAAACATTTTTTTTTTCAGTTTTTTCTGGAAAAATTGATTTTTTTATGTATAGAGTTACTTAATGGTATTGTTTTTCTTGGAACATATAGAGGGTTATGCAATTTACCCATCTTCATACCTGCCAACCTCCGAGAAAAAAATCCGGAAGATTTTTTTATTTTTATCCACAAGATTTTAACGCAAAATAAAATCAAACAGGACACCTACCCTCTTTACATTTAACAATACATTAGTGATGAATTTTGTATCAATTGAACTTACTTTCGTTTAGTAAATATTACTTTTATTGCTTTCTTTAAAAGTTTGGAAATAACATTTGTTACTCATCTTAAAAAAAGAACGAAGCAAAAACAGCTCGAATTGAGAGAATGAGAAGATAATTGGCGCCGAAATTGTGCCCCTAGTTGCCCGCCGCGACGCTTGCTTTGATTGGATCCTGATGAAGTCATGCGCTGTATCACTCAGTGACGTCATAATCTTGCCTGGCTTCTTCTCGTGCCATTCTCTTATGGCAACCTTTCCTTGGCTACTTGGCCTATAACGCGGTGCCGCGTTCCACAAAAGTCTCGTTAGCGCCAAAATTGGCGAGATAATTATTTTTTCTACAAAACGTGAAAAATCCGGAAGATTTTGCTCATAACCGGAAAAACGGAAAAGGACATAAAAATCCGTAAAACTTCCGGGAAATCCGGAAGGGTTGGCAGGTATGCATCTTCTTTTCTGCCAGACAAAAATATACATACAGGTAAATTTAATTAGAAAAAAATAGCCTTTTTTCTTTAAAACTGAGAACTTTGTTGGTCAAACACCAGAAATATGTAAAATTGTTGTTCAACCAACAATATTGGGTAAGCTGTGTCTAATCTCATAACAATTACACTTTATACTTTAGGTTGCATTTGAAACTTGAAATAATAATCGTAATTATTGACTCTCAAACATGATTGACCTTGATAAATGATAAATAAATACCTTTGTGCTGAACAGTAAAGTAAGACAAAACAACGTTAGAAGAAGCACAAATTTGTAATGTAATTTACAAATTTGTGCTTCTTCTAACGTTGTTTTGTCTTACTTATCTTACTTTAATGATTGACCTTGTTTGAAAGAAAAATAAGTATGATTTTCCTTTCTTGCAACGTAACTTTAATGTTTGAAAATGAAAGCTATTGAGTTTTGATTTTTTCCAATTCAGTCTAAGTCGAAATAAAACTAAATTGGATTTCCTTTATCTCTCCAACAGAAACCCCAAACAAAAACTGCGTAACAGTTTTTAAAAAATTATCCAAAATTTAAATTAGAGTTTCAGTTAATTATACAGCCATGCTAAGCAAAGTAGTTAAAGTAGTCATACCTGCACTTTTGAACAAAAATGAGTTATTGAACCAAGTTGTTTTCTGTTTCGTATTTTACTTAATAAATCAAGTGCTATAGGTTCATTTAATCAAGAGCTTTTTTAAAAAAAATTCTGTAAAAAAAAGGACATCTGAATCAAATGTATGGATGAGACGAACATTAAAACACAATACCTCTGCTTGAGCTCAACTGTAGATTACACTTTTGTGCTTAGCACGAAAATTATACATTTGGTTTGCAAAGTCAGCAGAAATATAGTTCTATGATTAAAGTTATGCTTGTTGGTTTCATGAAGAAGGAAAATAAATTCTTCACTAAGGTTTTGCTAAAGGTTCAGTGTGTAGAAGTTCTCTGTGTGGAAGTATCGTTAGTACAAACCAAAACCTCAATTTTTCTTAAAACTTGCAGGGAATGCAATTTTTTAGTCTTGACGGGAAATTCATTGATGAACAAAGCTTATCTGATAATCATTCACCAAAACACATGTGTTTTTGGTGTTTCGAGGAACACTTTTTTAAATGCAAGCAGCTGAGACTGTTTCCATAAGCCCATCTTTTCTGCATTAAAAAAATAAGCTCATTGTAATCTCAAAACACATTTCTGCACTTTCAATGCTGTTTCTTTTTTTTTTTCTGACAATGTCTTGCTGTTTGAATCTGTTTGTACTATCAGGCACATTTTATAATTTTTCATCTTGAATCTATTATGTAAAATTTAAACAAGCAGTTATAAGTAAAGCTGGGAGAAGGAAATAGCATCAGAATTTAAGTATGATAAATTTCTAATTTTATCAATTTTTGCTGAAAATTTCAATCAAAACTTCTTGAAAAGTTGAAAAAAAAAATCCATTTTTCAATTTTTCCGGATCGGAGTGGAAATAAATCCCTTCAGGAAAAAAACGTTCCCCCCCCCCCGACTGTTTTTATATCTATCCAGGAGAGGGACATTTTCCTTACAACTTGCCTGTTACATATTCCCAGGATTATAACTAAGGTAAAGAATGTTGTTTTTCAATTTTAACCTCTTAACTCAACTACACACTATAAGAAGAATTAAAATTTTTCTTTTATTTATTCAAAACAAAAATGTTGTCCAGGAGAGTGACAGTGTTACATACTTCATTTTTGAATTTCAAAATTTTAATGTGAGCAGCAGACAAATCATATCAACAAAATACTCAAGAAATCCAACAAAATAGTGATAATAAACAGTGTTGTGGCACAGCAGATTAAAATTTCCCTTTTTTTTTAATCTATGATAATGAACTCATTTCTAGGACAGGAGAGTGACATGAAAACCTGGGGACAAACTTTAAAATGATGTACCTTGATTATTTAAATAATTAAATTTACTTTTAAAATGTTATTTTACACCTTTAAGTATGCATAATTTAGTACTACAAATTAAATTTGTAAAATATCGATATGAAAATTTTAAATAAATTAAGTATATTTGAGAAATGAATGGGGACACGCCAAAAGAGTGACTTTCTGCTTATTCAAATTGTTTTGTAGAAAAAAAAGTTACTGTTTTAATAAAAATGGAATAACATCGGAAAAGTTATTTCTAACTATTTAAAAAAAAGGAAAAAAAAGTTCTAGGTCAAAAAATCTTTGTGTTAGGCTCTTTGGGATATAATATTGTTAGGATTTTGGGGAATCACCCATATATTGTTTCGAAACATTTTTACCTTGTTCTTTAACTGAAGTCCTAGAACTTGGTTGCGTTCTCTCAGCAAGAATCTGACTTGTAAATGTCATAAACTCTGATACACTGTAAGAAAGGTTTTTTCAAGCATAAATGTATGAAATAAATACATAAATATTGGTTTCAAGATACAGGGAAAAAAAAGAGCGACACACTTTTACATCCAAAATCATGTACATTGCAAGTTAATAGAACTTTGTTACACTGAAACATTTAACACTTTTGATATTTTGTGTGCTTTATTTATACTACTCTTAAAAACTACCCTTTATTTTATACCCTTGTTTTGTTTATACCCTTTTTTTATACGCTTTTATCTTTTATACGTTTTTTTTAAATTGGTCTCTGCAGAGTCAAATACATATTAATGTATACCTACAGTACGTTTGTTCCTTTATGCGCTTTTTCATATAGTCCTTCAAAAACCTATAAACAGTGTTTCTCTAATTATCTTGTAAATTCCTGCTTAAGCATATAGCAGTTATCAAAACATCAGAAACTTTTTTAATATTTACCTTTTTTCTACAGCATTTGTAATGCCATTGCAAATAAGTTATTTTTATTTCAGCAGGAGTAGTTAGAAAAATTTTATGAGAAAACTTTAGTTATAGCATTAGTTCTCTTTTAATATGGGGGGCAGGCTCGGCTCCTGGAGTAGGAGACCTAGGCAAGTCGCCTAGGGCGGCAGGTTTTACGGGCGGCAAATTTCGAAGTTGAAATATTGTTTTTTGAGTATGAATAATTTGTTTCAGCGCTATATGATTCACAGCTCAAAAAAAAAAAAAAAAAAGAATTTAGAGTGTGTACCAGTGCTTGGATATGTAAGGCATATAGTTTGTAATTTAACTAGAAATTCAATTTAATTTTAGAGGCGGCAAATTGCCGCCTCTAATTTAAAAATTTTTTGAAAATGTTAATATCTGCTCCAGTGCCATAATATGTACTGCTTTAATGCTAAAAAAAATAATTTAAAGTGCATACCTGTGCTTGGGTATGCAAAACCCAGTTAGGAATTTAACTAGAAACTCACTTTAATTTCAAGCACTTAACTATTTATTTTATTTTATTATATTTATTCAATATAAAATAGGCGCTGCTTAATGTGATCACGGTTAATGTTATCATTCGCTTAATGTTATCTGAATCACGATGTCCCAGAACACTCGTATATTAACACGTGTTAAAAAAAAATCGGATATTAAAATCAAAGACTTTGTTTATTGTTATCTTTTTTTCAAAAATTCAACTTTTTCCCTCTTTTTTGTTCCTTAATCAACAGAAATACAAAGGCAAACCCTGACAAGAACGAATTTCGTTGTGGCATTTTGTGGTTTTTAATAGTAATGCAATCTTTTTCTAGGAATGAAATAACAGAAAGTTTGTTCTCAGTGACCATGGACTCCCCCTAAGATGCCTTTTGTTTGCACTTGAGAAAAACCAGCCCTTGGACATGTTGCAGGTGGTGATGTCCTCCCACTTTCAGAGAGAATGTAGCTTCCTGGAAAACAAGTTCCCTTTCTTATTAGTAAAGCAGAATATTTTTTCCCTCCCTGTTCAGTTACACTAAAAACTCTTGTCAATATCGCTTAGGGAGTCAAAACTATTAGATCTGGCCCTGTTGGGGGGGGGGGGTCTTTTATCTAGGTATAAGATCATAACACAATATGAAGCAAATACAAAACAATTGCAAAAAAAAAAAAACATAAATAACTTTTAAAACTTGATTTAGTAGCCAATATAGCAACTTAAAAAAAGTATTTTTGGTAAATGTATGATTAATCATTATCTTAAATTAGTTGTTTCGAAGTTTTTATTACAAATATTTGTAATATTTTTATTTATAGCATTACATGACAAAGACAACAACGCCAGTTATGTATAACTTTTTGGAATTACTTAGCTGTTTAAGTGAAGTTTTAGAGCAACAAAATTAAAAATCCAGAAAAACATTTCTTTAACAGAAAGATTTTTAAAAATAAATTAAGTAAAATTTTTTAAAGATGCATGAATTAAAGCTTCATTGAGAAGAAATAAAAGTTTTTACTAATATGTGTCATGAACATATTCAGAAATCATTACACTAATAAGTACACTACTCAGGGGTGCTCCCACCCAAGAGCAAGGGCGCACCCTCCCTAAATACAAACAGCAATAGCCCCCCCCCCCAACAAAATGAAAAGTAGCCCTAAAAACACCCCTAAAAATTTTAATGTTACAGTCTGCGCCATGACCCTCCTAGGTGGGCACCTTTGATTTACTACACACGCAACTGAACTAAAAGACCTTATTTAAAATTTCTATCTTGTACTAATATCGTCGCATATTTTAATTCTTAATACTTGAATTAATAAGTCCTCTTTTCACTGCTAAATCTTTACAAAATAAAAATTAATAAATAAATAAAAATTCTTCAAATTTTAAAGACAATTTTCAGTATTCACACACAGCCCTTAGATTACTTTAAAAATCCTTTAAAAAAGAGCTAAAACTACTCCTAAAATTTTTTAATTAATAATAGGGTTGTTTCCTTCAGTCAATAGTAGTTCTTTCTGGCACTGAACTTGATAGAATAAGCAAAAAAAAAAAAAAAAACTCTGACCTAGAAAATACTTCCATTTTCCCAACAGTTATTTAATTAATTTTTTAAAATGTGAGATTTTCAAACAAGGCGTGGTATTGATGACGTCACAAATGATGCTCTTTGGCACATCTTCCTATCGCGTTTCCATGTTATGATGATCAAGACTCGAATTAAAAATGCGCTCTACGCTTGCTATCAACCATATTGTTGCCAATACACGTGAGTAAAGATGCAAATTAACTATTTTGTTCTGCAAATGGCAACACTAAATGGCATTTCATCATTTGTAATGTCACCGGCAGAAGCATAAACAATTTTTTTTTTAATATTAAACTTAAACAAATTATTTAAAAAATGGTCAGACCCTATGTTTTAAAGCATGCTCTTTCGGAAAAAAAATATTTTTAAAATTTTGGAAATGACTCCATTACTAAAGAAGTTATTTATCAACATTTATACAATAAGAGAGCTCAAACAAATTTTTAGGCAATAGATTAACACAACTTTTAACTTCATAAATCAGCTAATTTTTTGCAGTATAACATTTAGCCTACCAAAGAAAATCAGATTCGGAGCCCATATGACCAAAGACCATATAGCTTCGCATAAGACTGGACACTCCCATAGGGATCAATGCTTTCGCGTTTTCTCCCACTTCAATGAAAGTCGTTGAGCACATAAAAAAAACTTCACAGGCGTGTTGGCGATTGAATTTTGGAGGAAAAAATGTTTTATACTGTGTGCAGCGATTAATCGCCAAGTTCAGCCACTGTGCGTCGTGCGCCGTGTGCCGTGTTTGAATCAGTTCTTCTCCCCTCCCTCTGGCGAAGGGTGGTAATTATATGGGCATTTAAGCCTCAGAGAGGGTCATTAAGAAAAAATGAAAGCAAATAAATAAGCAAAAGGAACACAGAAGTGTGTTGTATCAATAACAGACTGCTTACGAAGATGCAAAGAACTTTCTCATTTCTTTTTTTGCTGTTTTATTTATTTTTATTTTCCTTTTTTACTGCCTATTTATTTTTATTTAATTCATTGACTTTGTATTTATTTACTTTGTGAAGCGAATGCAGAGATGTATTTTCATTTTTGTCACAATTTTTTAACTTATAAATTTTATAATTTCTCTATTCACATTATAATTTTTATTTTTTTCATGTCAACAAATCTTGTATTACATTACAATTAAGTTCAAGATGTCAAACTAGCAGAAAGAAAAAGATGAAAATATAATGTATTTAAGTTAAGGAAAAAGTGTTTGAACACAACGTGGGCTTATAATCTGCCGACGGTTAGAAAAGGGTTATGATCCCCATGACTCTCCCCTCGTATCCCCCTGTTTAATACCGAATATTGATCGCGTCAGGGCCGGATTTAGAAGAGGGAAGGCGGGGCAACTGCCCCGGGGCCTCCACAGCAAAGGGGCCCCCACAATAAAATTTTTACAAAATATCCTTTTTTTTTGGTATTTCTACAAAGAATGATTGCACAAGATAATATTATTATGGATATATCAGAAAGGGGGGGGGGGGGCTCCACTCCTTCGTTGTCCCGGGGCCTCCACACTTCCAAATCCGGCCCTGGATCGCGTGGATAACAAATAATTTAAAAATAGAATGGCTAAGTATTTTGTATTCAGTTCAGATAAAATTATCGACGAAACTAAAGTATTATTAATGCATATTTTTTAATTTTTCGCTAATATTTTAGGTATTTTTGATGCATATTTGTTAGAATACGTTAATGATTTTTTTAATGCATATAACACGACTTACTTCGTAAGATTCTTGTGCTTACTATTAAGAAATCGTGTTCTATTGCGTGCTTTATCTTTCCAACAGGTTTCTAAGTACAACTGGAAAAAACAATGTTTTAAATAATAATTATTTCTGAAACCCGCAGTTACATATGGTTCTTTATTTTTCCTTCTATTTATGTTTAATTTCTTACATTCAGTCGAATCGGATCTTTAATCGACAACCAATTGATTTTTTTTCTTATTCCTCCTTTCATGGCATAGAATTCAAGGATACCTTCATTATAAAGTTTAGTAACCTAATTTCGTTCTTTCATGTTATGTCCTATGACTTGGCGAAGGTTTTTCAAAAAATAAATAAAAAGTGAAACAAAATACTAATAATAATCATTAAAATTATCAAACTGCTGTTGTTATAAATCTCATTAAATTAGGATACATAAAGCAATAGAAATAGATTTTTTTCTCCTTCTCCATCCATCCCAGCGCCCAAGCGTTGGTATCTGAGCCGTAGAAATGTTGCATTCTACTGTAACAGTAAACGTAGATATAATTCCTCCCTTTATTTAGCCTACCTTTCATGAGTTATTTTTATTTGCAACTGTACAGTTAAGAAACTTTGTTCATCGGCTCTTTGGGACAAATGCAACACTTATACTGCTGAAAAGTATGAAACGAATCTCACAGGAATGCGTTTTTAACGAACTAATCTTGTTACAACAGGTATTTCAGCATTTTAATATTTGAATTAATTTCGAAGAAAAAAATTTCATTTTCAGGATAAAATGATAAAAAACAAAATAATAAATAAATAAAGCATATGTTATAGGAATAAATGATTCAAAAAGAACGTGAGCGAGTACTTAAATGTTTCAATTTTTTATATTATACAAAGATAAATTATTTAAAACGGTGACTACTGCTTATTCAAGGGGACTATAAATTCTATATTTACCGGATTATCAGTATTCAAATGTGTTATTCCGAACTTTATGTATTTCGCTCACTCCTAAAAGAATTTGATCATCAACCCCCCACCCCCTAGAAATCCGGAACGTTTTGTAGCGTAAAACAGAAGAAAGTTTTTCTTTTTTTTTTAATTTCTCATGTCAGTAAAGGAAAAGAAACAATTTTTTTTAATTCTGAATTTTGAAACTATGAAACGAGTGAAAATTTGAAGAAACACAGAAAAAGCAATTCTAGTTCTCATTAACTACAAAGCATATTTGAAATTTAGACCCTTAAATAGGACTTTCTGCTATCTTTCCAAATTCAATTTTGGGTCGTCCAGGGTCAAGGCAGGTAGGTCCCTTATCAGTTTGGTAGACTTTCCCTCCTCCAGGAGCGTGCACAGAAATTTCGGGGCCCGTCACAAATGACTTTTTCGGGCCCCTCTCCATATTGTTTACCCGTATTTTCACCCCTAGTCATAAAAATATTGGGCCCTCTTCAGGCTCGGACCAACAGGTGTTCCTTCTCCCCCCTGTGAACGCCCCTGCCTCCCCCCCCCCAAACTCTTATAAAACTTACACTGCACCGATTTCGAGCCGGGGACTCTCCAAGGACCGGGCCCCAAGTTTCTGATTAGGCTATTATCTGGTTACCAAGATGTGCCAAATTCAGCTCCTTGATACATTCTGAGTAAAAAATGTAAAAATCATGATTCTCGCGTTTTTGCAGCACATTTTTCGAAGATAATTTTTTGTGACTGATGTGTTGCTATTTTTTTAATATCGGATTCAGTAGTTTGGAAGTTCCTCTGCTATTCCACCACATGGGATTTCAATTTGACACAGGCTCTTAACTTGACAATGTTCTTATGGGATGAGAACACCTAAGAAGTTTTTTTGTGAAGGAAGTAAATTAGTGTGGTCGACGATAAGAGTTTATAGATTCTTTTGTGTGAAGCCCAGGATAGGAAAAACTCTTCTGCCCCTGCTTCTGCGCTGTCTTCGGCTGCGAAGGAGAAAGGACAATAATAGGAGATAACAAAGAAAAATTGGTGACAATGAGGCAGATAAGCAAAGCTGTGGACAAACGCGGGAAGATTTCACGCAAACGGCTACTGCACTTTGAAATACTGATTTACACCCTGAAGATGAACTCAATCGTTTGAAATTTGAATGCAAGGCAGTTCGGTATGGAGTAAATGTTAGCAAGCGTAAGTATAGAATTATGAAAATAGTTTTGAAAGTCTTGTGATTAAAAAGAAAAAAAAAAAAAAGTAGGTTTCATCCACAATTACGGGGTTGCGTGACATGAAATTTTTCAAAATGTTAACTGAAATTTTAAACTTAAAAATATGTTTTTCCAAATTAGATTTATCAACAAATTAATTAACATTTACGCAATTCATGTACATACGTGTGCGTGTGTTTTCCTTTCAAATTTCACTAAATCGTAATTCTAAGCGAAGGAAATTTTTCAAATTGAAGTCGTAAAGTGCGAAAAATGCCAAAGCAAGCCATCTTTTGTAACAAAGTATAGAAATTCGAAACACTCTTCCTGGCATTCATTTGAATTTTGAGGTCTTGAATTCAAATTACGGCCGCGATAAAAACCATTAGTAGAAACAAGAAATCCAATGAGCAGGGTCTCAAACTAACTCCCACACTCCCTTAGTTATTTTTACTTTTTTTTCTAAAAAAAAGTCTATGAAATAGTTTTAAAAAATCAAAATTTTTTTGGGAATAACGTTTTGAAATTTCCATCCCGTTCGCTGTTGCGCCCCTGGAGAGAGTTACTCCGGCCAATCCCTATTTACGCCACTGTTTACAAAGATTACTTTCACAAATTTCTCAAATGTAAACTATATTATTATACACAGGTATACCATTATTATATCAGGAAACCCATAATTTATGGAGCCGTCTCATATTTTGGCGCCCGGGATGATCCCCCCGCTTGCTCTCCTCTTCGCTGCACTATTTTGCAGAAGTTGATAAGGTTTAAAAAACTTCTCAGTCATCGACTACATTACTTAAAATTTTTTTATCTCGCAAGATTTCCCTTCAATTTTCACTGTGAAATGGGCGACAAATTCGTTAGATTGAATGAATTTACAATTATTTTTTAAATTCTCACTCCTGTTAATTTTGTACTAGGGGGCTCCACTCCCTGCTCGTTTTGTTCGCCAACCTCCGCTCGCCACTTGTGGCGCGTAACGATTGGTAATTTTAATGCTTACTCCTTGGTGTCCTCGGGACATACAGGGTTCATGATATTCTCAAGACTGGATGTTGAAAGCCCAAAGCGGAATGGCTTTCTCTGGATGTTCGATATCCAACGAGACCAGTTTCGACCTGAGACATTCCTAATCCAGAGGAGATTGGGTTAAAAGACACACAGACAAATGCGTGTTTACCTAAAAATTTATTTCTCGTTAAAAAAAAAAATGTCAACAAAACTGATTCATTTTAAATCTTAATGTAACTTTCTTGAATTTTTAGATCTCTTCTATTTCAATTTATTTTTCTTTTACTTTGTATATTAATTGGGTTAAAAAAAACGAACTATAAGTCAAAATAAATACTTATGTGCAAAAAGTAAAATGAGAAATAACAACGCCAAATAGCACACTTTGCAGATTACTGCAGATACGTGTTTCGGCGTTACAAATGAATGTCCTTTTCAATGCAAAAGAAATGAGCTTATGTTTGAAAAAACATCGGAGAAATGGTTAGGTTTCTTTTGTCGGGTGTCTTTTCAACCAAAAGCTCATTTCTTTTGCATTGAGAAAGCCGTCCATTGTAACACCGAAACACGAGTCTGCAGTAATCTGCAATTCAGTCTGTTTGACGTGGTTATTTAATTTTCACAAACAAATGGGGTGGTTTCCTTCAGTCAAAAGTAGTACTTGTAGTCACTGAAATCGATAGAATAAGCAAAAACTATAACTTGGACCCAAAAAATACTTTTATTTTCCCAACACTTATTTTTTAATTATTTTTTTTAAATGTCCGATTTTTCAAACAAGGCGTGGTTTTAATGGCGTCAAAAATGATGCAGTTTGCCGCATCTTTCACAACGTTTCCACGTTGTGATAATCAAGAAGCGAATTAAAATTGCGCTCTATGCTTGCCATCAACCATATCGTTGCCAATACACGTGAGTAAAGATTTTTGTTTAAAATATATTTTGATATTTGATCTATTACTGCATCTTTTTTTTTGGCACAGTTTGATTTGATCAAGAAGAAAAAATTTGAACTTAAAATTAAAAAATTCTTAGTAGTTCACAACATCATTTTTTTTTTCTTTTTTTTTTTGTTTGTTCGCAAAAACTTAAAGCATTAATAAGAAAAAGCGTTGGAATTAAAGGGGCGTGTAGAAAAATTATTTTGTTTAGTTTTAGTTTTTGACAGCCCACCCCAAACGTATTTGTACTTTAGACTTTCTATGGCATTATGAAGAACACATCGCCGCTTAATCAGCGTCCCGTTAAATAGATTTTCAAAAGAATGGGAAGAGGATGTAAATTGAGTTTCAAGATTCCGTAGATAAAATCTGGAATCAATTAGGTTTTGTTATCATTGTCGCGGGAACTGAAACCGGTGGTTAGTATCCCCGTCCTTTCTCCCCACTTTTTCTAAGAATTCTTAGTGTTGTAACCTTTACGCCAATTCCAAGAATCTCCAGTTCAACTTGGCGGCTATAGCTCTGAATGTCAGTTTTTTTCAAGCACCAGTTTTCATTCTACTTACGCTTGTTTTCCTTGCCATGCGTAAAAACCGGTCGTCGAGTGTCCAATCTTCACTAGTTCTATTATCTTTGATATGACTGTTTTGTCTGTCTATTAACACGGTTATTCCTATGACCAAATGTATGTACATTTTATTTAACTTCGCACAATGTCTGTGTGCCACTTTTGATCATCTTGAGTTTGACCCTGTACCAGAGGAACTTTTCTTACAAACATTAGTAGTATTTTGAAGTAAGTTACCGCTTTAAGCAAGGGCTAAGGCAGAAATACATACGGTAGGTAATGTGTTGAATAAACTACATATTTTTGTGTTTAAAAAAAATCTTCAACGCCTTATTTTTTAAAATAAATTTTAATGTTTTTATGAACACTTAAGACTTTTTTACACCTATATTACTAAATTATTACTACATCTTAATTTTATTTGAAATCTGAAATTATTGTTAAAATAAGAAATAAAATGAGTAATTTAACAACTCATTGTTAATAACTTCCATTTTCCAAAATAACTGAAAAATTTACAATAGGTAAACGCATTGAAACTAATAAGCACAGCACGCAATTTAGGACAAATAAGTGAAATATGAAGAATTCTTTTACCCCACTTTTACTTACTTGCTCATTTTTGGCATTCAATGACAAAAAGTGAATGCAACTGCTAATTATTATTATTTTTTTTTTGTAGTGAACATTTTTGATAAAAATAAAAAATTGAATTTTCGGCACAAAAATTACAAATTTTGTCTTTCTCCAACAGGATGTAAGAGACATTTAAAATTGGAGCAGATTTTCCACCACCGCCGCTTAGTTAAGTGTCATATTTGTATGATTTTACCCCCCCTCCCCCAAGAGAGAGAGCATCCCCCCTCCTCCTTCAAAAAAAGAGAAAATACCCATCAGAATAACTCTCTCCTAAAGATTTCAATGCCACAGTCTGTGACATGAACTTCCCCAAGTGGGCACAACTGCCAAAAATATTAGCTACAAATCATGAAAATTAGTTTTTTTTTTAAATTTAAATTTTGGTACTGAAAACAAATTTTCGCCTTCAAAATATTAGTACCACTCAGAAGAGCAAATTTTTCTGCGCCAGATGGAATTTGTTTGAAACTTCCCAGGAATACAGAACAAGAACTATTATTATTCAAAATAAATTTTAAAAATAATTCTGAGCCTTCATTCACCCAATTGGTAACGACTGGCCGACAAGGAGAGAAAGATCAATGAGCTTAAGTTTTTATCTGTCACCACTTTTTATTTGTTAACAGGTAAAATATTTGTAATTCAGCTTAGCACATAAGAAAGGCTTTTGAAAGGATTTTCAATTTTCCCTCTTGATTCTTCTTATGAACTAGCAAATCTTAGTAGATGAGAATATCTTTCCTATTCTGTCTTTCATACATTAAATTTAAATTTTATATGTGTTTCGCCTTGCAAAGTTCATCCTATTATGAAGTCAGCAATCAGGGTTAGGGGGAAGGAGGGAAGTGATTTTTAACTGTTATTAGTTCTTGTTAACAGGCCAGGATAGATAGATTGTTGTCAGGCCAGATAGTGCAAAAAGTCAAATACTCGCAAGCTGGAATGACAAAAGTCTTCTGTACCTACTCATTATTTTAACACACATTAATTTTAATTGTACAGAGATTTAAATAAATGAAAATAATTTTACCTATTTCTTTGGAAAAATCCGAAGCTTGTTAAATCACTCGTACTGCATAATGTAACTGCTTTTGATGGATGTTTGTATAAAACTGCTAAGTGATATAATTTAACCATTACTGAACTTGATTTGATATGTGAGCACCAATTTCACAAAAGGATATACCTAGAATAAAAAACAACAGCTTAACATTCATCATTTTAATCAGTAGTGGCTCATGCCTTGAAAAAATGAGGGGTTCAGGAGCTCTCCCCTGGATTTTGTTTCAAAATTAGTCCTAAAATGAGTCTGAAGAAAAAAAAATCTTTGTATAATCTGCGGATAATACAATGCAGAAAAATGAAGTTTCGATAAAACATAAAATTTTAGCAACTAAACAGCGTAAGAACATTCAAGCTGTGCAATATAAACAACATACAGGCAAGGTAACGGTCTCAGTGAATCCTGCTATAAATATTGAGGTTCAATGCGTTGGTGTTGAAAAAAATACAGGTAACTTTTTTGACAGATAATCCGCAGATTATATTTAAGAAAGTACGGTGCAATCCATTTTTTTATTATTTCAAGCATGTACACACAAAAAAAAAGGAAAATAAATAAAAAGTTATAAATTATTGTCTGGAAAAAGTGAGGGGGCCTGGGCCCCTCCCACAAATCGCCACTGATTTTAATACTTCAAACGCAAATCAGTCAGGTAACTTATTTAATGCATGAAAATGTGAAATGCTTCATAGTAGCATTCACATGAAATAGAAAAAAAGTATATGTAATAGATGACTGTGAAAAACTACCTTTTAAATAATCCCTTGACAACAGTCTTATCTAATAACAAAACTAAGCCAGTCATTTTTAATTTCCTCCGGAGAGGGGAGATGAGCAAAGGGTGTATGCTCAATTCGAATTTAATCAGAAAAAAAAAAGTCATGCCCACTTTCATGGAAAACATTAATCATTTGAAGTTCTTTATCCTCCTTAAGAATAAAACATATGGGATTTTTCCTTCTCCTTGCCTATATCTAACAAAATATTTTCATTCTACATCATTACAAAAATTCACTAATAATTACTCTACAAATTTGCATAAAATACGTTTAAGATTTAACTAAATTGAATAAATTTTTAAAACACCTAAAAATTTTAACAATTGATATAAATTATCTTAAAAATGTCCCACAAAATTACACGATTTCAGACAAAAATTTAGATACAAGAAATTATACCTCTATTTTAATCAAACATTCATCAAAATTTTAAATTTTATATAATGCTTATTTATAACTAGCTGTCCCGGTAGCAGAAACAGCGAGACGCGAGACGTGCGTCGCAGATTTTCCGGCATCCTGCAGATAATTTTACCGAAGAACAAAAATAAATAAATAAATAAATAAAAGAAAAAAAAGAAATGCAGCTTGGGAAAAGATCGTATGGAGATCGCTTTTTGAGCGATGGATGGTTCAGCATTTCAGCTAGAAACATAGTCGCCATATTTGGTCATTCAAAAAATCGAAGTAGAAAAGTGCAAAAGATTTCAAAAACAAAGATGAATTGGATGTTTTATTTTTCTGCCAAGAAATGAAAATAACTTAAAGTGTACAGCAAATCATTTTTTTATTTTTATTTTTTAAAATAATTTTCTTGAGGAATGAAAAGTTTTATGTGAAAATTACATCTTATCCTCATTGCTTTGGACGCAAAAGCGCTAAAGCTTCAACTAAAGTTTAGTCTCATGAGGATTTTTATTTTGAAAATATTTTTTTGCAACAAATTCAGAAATTTATATCTTAATTTTTAGCGTAGTCGCCATGTTTGGTCATTCCCAAGATGTTGGTACGCAAGACTCATGAAGTGCCTACGTTTTCAAAACGGAATTGGATGTTTATTGCAATGCAAACTGTTAAATTATGCAAAATGTGCCTTTTTTTTTGGTAATTCTTAATTATTGTTTTTAAAATTGCAAAATTTTATCTTCAGAATATTATCTTTTCTTCGTTGCTTTAGAGGCTAATGTGCTAAAAACTATTTCATCTAAATTGTAGTTTTTTAAGGATTTTGAATTTATTACTACTTTTAATAAACAAATTCAAATATCTATTTATAACCATGAATTTTTCGCCATGTTTGGTCATTCGCAAGATGGAAATAAACGATACTATTACTTACCTAAGTTTCCAAAAACAGAATTGGATGTTTACCTCAACACAAACTATTGAAGATAACATAAAGTGTTCAATAAATCATGTTTTTTTTTTTTTTTATAAAATATTTTTTTTTTTTTTTTGAAAAATGCGAATTATTACCTGCACAGTTGTGTTTGATCCTCACTGATTCGAAGGCTTTGCTATAAGCTAAATATTTCATCTAAAGTGCAGTTTCCTGCAAACTTCTCATTTACTAATTTAAAAAATTCAAAAACCTATTTCAACGCAAATTTTCCATATTAAAATTAATATATCTTGAATAATTGGTTTTCATAGTGTGTAGAGTTCTATTTATTTTTATGAAAGTAGTGAAAGCTGCTGCCCCCCCCCCCTTATTGCTTTAAAACTCAGCGACAGTGGTGGCCACGAAGTTTTTCGGGTCTAGTGGCCACTGCCCAGTTGGAAAATTGTCCAAGTCTTGGTCTTCACATAGGACTTGTGTATTTTATGAAAACTTAAAATAAAACTAATAATAATGCTGCAGATTATTTTTAACTACAGAAAATAGTGTCGCAGACTGACTACAAAGTTTCTGCTACTGGGCTAGCTGTGCTTGCAGGGTACCCATAGAGTAAGGAAATGATTTTCTTATATCTTATAAGACCTCTTGACATCACACACAAACGGACATCATGTTCCTTACTTACAGAAGATTCAAAGGGCTGAATTTCTTGTTTTTTTTTACAATATGACACATATTACTTCAATTCTCGCTTAACAATAAATTAAGGGGGGAAACCAGTTTACAAGGCTGAAATTTCAGTATTTTTCGTTATTTTTTTTAACAGGAAAGAAATAATAAGAATTTCTTTAAACTTTGAGGATATTTTATTCATCTTTTGAAAAACACCTTGTAATTTTTTGAAGTGATTTCCACTAGAAGTAGTGGAGTTAGAAGCTGCTTTCCCTGGGCAGTCGCCATGCGGGCTCATTGCTGTTGTGCATTATCAAAGCCACAATTTTTGCCTTTAATTGTTACAATTTTTCTTTCTCTTAAACAACATATTTCCCTAGAATAGCATACAGCACCCTGGAATAGCTTGATTTGGAACGGAAACTTTAAGGACTTTGCGACCACAATAGATTTAATCATTTAATGTGCACACCAGTCACATTAGCATACACAGAACATACAGTGACACTGACATACAAACCAATTTTTTTTTAATTAATTTCAGTAAACATTAGAAGAAATAAAAGTAGCGTTTTTGTGACAGTGAAAAAAAATTGTAGGATTAAGAGATCTTTTTAAACAAGAGAGCAAACCATAGTACGGGGAGGTTTATATTAGAAAATTTGTTTCACAACTATCGTACTTAGTTTTAAACGTTTAAGAAAATCCAAAGTCTGTTCAAAAAAATTTTCTTGGTGCAGTTATGTTTAAGTTTCACAAATAAACTACTCATAAAAGGACACAATGATACCTATATGTCATTCTACTGAAATTAACAAACATATAACTTGTACTTCCTTATCACTTCGTAAATTAGGAAAAACATGAATACATCACTTGAATCTAATTTAATTAAATTACAATAAGCTTGTTCAAACAAAACACAAACTGTTTTGCGCGAAAAGGTAACATACTGCGAAATTTTCTCAGTGAAGTTTAATAAATTCAATAAAAATTAATAGTATTTTAGGTATAAAACATGAAAAACTTTAAGATTTTTAAATAAAAAAAAATTACAGACCAAAGGATCGTTTTCAAACCAACAACAACTTCAAATTTGAATAAACATTATTACAAATATATTAGTACCGTGTTTAGTATTCAAAATTAGCTAATTAAAGGTTTAATATTTATTTCAATGAAATCATGACATATCCATTTGTGCACACAAACAGCATTTTCTTGCCAACGAAAAGCATTCAAAAAAACTATTAATAGCTGACATAATTCATTCAAAAAATGAACTAAAACAATAATAAACAACAAATTTTTCACGCAATACTCTTGGAAGTATTGATTTGAGACTTACGATAAAAGCTAGAAATTTTTAAGACACAAAAATTTCAAAATTTGGGTAAATAAAAAAAACTATTTAAATGGAATGATTAACTGTAACTGCATGATACTTAAACAGTGACGTAAAAATCGTGACGTAACGCCTAAGACTTGAGTAGTAAACAAGTATCACAAGCAAAACGAATTTGTTTAAAAGCAACTGAATATTTACTTTATATTTGAGTTTTAAACGTATTACTTCAAAATGGCTTCAACATCTGCATCTATAAAGGATCGTCTTCAGAAATTTAAGGATTTACAGTTTCGAAGAAAAGAATCTCGCAAACTTAACTACGAAGAAGTTGTTGAAGAAGATCGACGTTTAAAACTACCTCCCAATTATGAATCGAAAAACAAATGGGCGCAATACATTATCGAAGAAGACGAAAAAAAGCAAATTGCAGCTGCTAAAGGAGAAGATTATAATCGCACGAAACTTTTAGACATCACTGCTGAAGATGCAGCCAAGTGGGAAAGAATGAAGAAAAAAAAGAATCCAGATCCCGGATTCTCAAACTTTGAAGATGCTGCTGAACGTCAGTATGAAAGGTTGACTAAAAAACTTAAGCCGGACATGGAAGTATATCAAAGAGAGAAAGAAAAATTAGGGGAAGCGTTTTATCCCACAAAGGACACTATAATTCTAGGATTGCACCAAGACAGTAAAGAAAGTATTGATAAAATGGTGGACGATCTTGAAAAACAAATTGATAAGCATTCAAAGTTCAGTCGAAGAAGGCGATTTAATGATGATGCTGATATCAATTACATCAATGAAAGAAATATGAGATTTAACAAGAAACTGGAGAGATTCTACGGAAAATATACAGCTGAGATTAAACAAAACCTTGAGAGAGGTACTGCTGTATAAAGCAGATTACTGTGGCTGAAACCTTCACTTTTAAATATTTTGTTTATGTCGTCCAGAACTCCAAATATATCTTTTGTACCGATTAGTAGCTTAGTGAAAAAATTTCTCTAACACCTACAAGCCCTGAATACTTATGTAAGTTTTTCATACACAATAATGATCATATGTTATGTATATATGTTTCACAATTCAGAGTCCATATTCATTGTTTGTACTGCCATTTTGATGTTATCATTAAAATCAGTTAGTAGGTTTGACTTTTGCTTTTTATTACAAACTATAAAGTCACCCATCAAGGTATGACGGGTGAAAATTGCTTTTACTCTTCTATATTTGAACGAAGCAATTGCCTGTTTGGTAAAATTTTAACTAGAGATGTTCCGAGTAGCACTTTGGCCGAATACCGAGTACTCGGCCTTTCACTACTCGGCCGAGTACCGAGTTACCGAGTACTCGGCCTTTTACTATTCGGCCGAGTTACCAAGTACCAATTATGTTTTAAGAAGAACCACCGATACACGTGATGAATTTTGAACTTATTGGAATAGTAGTGTAGACCTCCTTGCCCATATAATAGCTTTAAAAACTAAATTCCTGCTGAAATTTAATTACGCATCATTTAAAAAATTTTGTTTATGTGAAAAATTTACAAAAAAAATATTTTTTAAATTAAAAATCTTACTACTATTATATATGCGAAAGTTTGTCTGTATGGATGTTTGGATGTATGGATGTTTGTTACTCTTTCACGCAAAAACTACTGAACGGATTTTGATGAAACTTTACAATAATATAGCTTATGCATCAGAATAACACATAGGGTAGTTTTTGTCCCGTTATGGGGGGCAAAACCCCCTTCGGGGGGCAATAAAACAAAATTTTTGTATAAATTCTCTAATATTGGGATGAAAAAATACTTGCACATATTTACATTATATGTCCATCGAAAGCTCTGATTTTTCTGCTGAAGATGGCACCTGTTCGAAATTTGTAAGTAGAATAAAAAACGAGTTATGAGCTTTTTAGTTCCATGTTCGAAGGCTTTCCTCAACTCAATACAGTATTTAGTGTATCATCTCAACTCCCTGGCGATAGCGACAATTGTTGTATTGTTGACTATCTTTGCTTTTCGTGACTGTTCAAGGCTTTTCTCAAGTCAAATCTTGAAGTCAGATTTTTGCACAAAATTGGCAAATAATACATGATTTGGCTGATCATTTTTCACTTAAACGGAACTTCAATGTTAATGGTTTTTATTATTATTTATGCTGATTGAACACTTACTCATTATCCAATCAACCAGCAGAAATATCGCCAAAATTTTTGCAGAAAGATTTCCGTAGCTGATGCATTTGGCAGTTTTTTCAACGTCGCTGTTTTTGAAGCCGAAGACTATGTCATAATGTTTCTCAGCTTTCACCATGTAAACAAAATATCGCCAATCAAAGAATTTTCAAAAGACTCTTTTTACTATGTTAAATAATCCAGTAACTAAATTAGGCAAATCCATAAATAGCACAAAAACTTCCATTAATTTTCCTTTTTTGCACAATTTCAAACAATCACCAAATTTTACTACTTATTTTGGAAACATTTCGGATGAAACTGTTTAGCGCCATTTTATGGTGACCAAAAGTATCTCAGCATCTGGCGACGATATCTCTGTAACGAAAATTAATATCATATCGTTTTACAAAGTAAATAAAGAATGGGGGAGCATCATCAGAGGTACCCCAAAACGACTTTCGCAAATTCGGTAAAATCGCACCAAGAGCCCACAATGATTGAAATTTCCCAAAATAACTAAAGCAAGTATAAGGGGATTACGAGCGCAGCTACTTTTTTTTAATCACTTCGCACTTCATTAGCCATATAGAGAAGGTTTTAGACTTCATGTTAAAAAAAAAGTATCAACAGATTAATCTTTTTAAACATGAGAAGATTAATTTCATGTTTAGGAAATTTGTATATGCTTAAATATAGTGCTTTCGTTTCTAAATCAATACTATTTTATTCTTTATACTTATTGTTATTTTAGTTATATGGGTAAGGAAGAAACTCGATTTTTAATCATGTCAAAAAGATGTGTTTTAAATTCTTTCACTTAAAACAGAAAACAAAAGCAAGTAACGATTTTTTCTCATAATTATTACTGACCCAGGCAACGCTGGGTATTTTCGCTAGTAAATAAATAAAAAGTATCATTAATTAAGTTGGAATTAAAACAAATTATACCAATGTATTATAGTTCTAGTCCACCAAACATTAATAATTTTTAAAAGCAAATAAAACAAATGTGCAAGAACACTGCAGACCAAGTGTTTCTGCCCCCTCCCCCCCCCCCCCCCCAAGTTACAAGGAACATTTTTTTCAGTGCATAACACGTGAGCTAAAGAATTTAAAGACATTCAACGAAAAAATCCGAAAATAGTAGTATAGACCTACTTGTCCATATAATAGTTTTTAAAACTAAATTCCTGCAGAAATATAACTATGCATCATTTAAAAAATTTTGTTTGTGTCAAAAATTTTACAAAAAAATTATTTTTAAAATTAAAAATAAATAAATAAAAGTTATGATTAATCAAGTTGGAGTTATAGCAAATTACAGTAAAATCCCTCTAATGAGGACACTAACAGGACTTTTTTTTGTCAACGGGATAGGGGTTTAATAATGTTATTTGCATTGGAACTGGGGAATTAAACATTGTCCGCATAAGAGGGGTGTCCACCTTTGAGGGGTTTCACTGTATACCAGTCAATTATAGTTCTAGTCTGCCAAACATAAATAATTTTTAAAAGCAGATAAAACAAATATGCAGGAACACTGCAGACACATGTTTCTACCCCCCCCCCCCCCCCCCCCCGTTACAAGGAACGTCTTTTTCAGTGCATAACATGTCAGCTAAAGAATGTAAAGACATTCGACGAAAACATCTGACTGTTGTCGGATGCCTTTAAATCCACGAGCTCCCATTTTGTGCATTGAAAAAGGAATTCCTTGAACGCCAAAACACGTGTCTGCAGTGTTCCTGCACTGTGCTTTAATGTTGTTTTATTTTCTTTTATTTTTTAAGCAAAGGTATTTTTATATTTTTATAACTAATTTTTGTTTGTAGCAAAAATTCAGTTTTAATATAAAAATTCCATAATTTCTAAACTTACCTTTTTTGCATAATTTTTAATAAATAAGTTTTTTTAACTTTGGGGGCATTAAAATAAAGATTTATTCCATTGAAGCATAACAAACTTCATTATTCTCAAAATTTAAATTTGACTTATAAATTTTATTTGTAAATGATTGCAGAATATAATGCTTGCTCTTTTTTTATAAATTTTAGTATCTGTTTTGGACAATATTCAATTTTTTGCAACTACTTGGTATTGGCCGAGTATCTGATCAGAATTTGGCCGAGTACCGAGTACTCGGCAAATTGGCCGAGTAAACCGAGTACCGAGTAGTTACTGAGTACTCGGTACGTCTCTAATTTTAACCCTAACTCCAGTGGATTAACCCTAAACTCCAGTGGATAGCGTTAATTTTCAACTACTTTATCATTTCTTGATTCCTCTGAAATCAGTCTTACCAGTAAAACAGTTAAGGTACCGGATTTAGTTCAGCCTTGTCACAATAAAACCTTTCAATGCATCTTAAACATTACCAAAACATATTATCAAACTATCATGCTGTCAAAAAGTTTCATTGTTGAAACTTGTGGGTTACTCGATCAATGACTAAATTATTTTTATTAGGATTTTTGAAACATGTGTAACCATGTATTTTTGATCACGTCATTGATGTTTAAATTTTCAAATTCTGTAGGGATTTGCAAAATTTAATTTTAATGATTAACAGGGACGGATTTAGGGGATGGCAAGCGGGGCTATTGCCCCAGGGCCTCCGCAACAAAGGAGCCCCCACAATAAAATTTTTACAAAATATCCTAACTTTCACGGGTCGAAAATATCGGATATATACATATATATCAAAATATTCGGATATATATCAAAGTATCGGATATTTTCAAACCCTGATTAGGGGCCTCCACACTTCCAAATCCGTCCCTGATTAAACAAATTCAAAGTAAAAGATAAAATTACAGGCGTTTCTTGTATAACACGGTTTTGATATTACACGGTAACAAATCTGCAATTATTATAACACGGTTTCAATATTACCCAGTACAGAACTTTAATTCATAACCACACGGTTTTGATGTAACACGAATTTTAAAAGAAGGAATTCAATTTTTGTTCAATACACTGTTAAAAAATGTATGATAACAACTGTAATAAGTTTTTACTTTATTTTTATGAAACTTTTACGAAAAATTATCTGTCTTGCGCTCAAAAGTTTGGTTTCCCCGTATAATACTAACTTTTAAATACATACTTGATTTTTCTCATCAGTGTTCTAAAAGCAAAAAGGTAAGTATTATTTTGTTTCCAATGCATTCTAAGAAAATAACATTAGGATTAAACATAAGCTAAATTTGGCAAATGATAAATAAAAAATGTAGTTGAAACAAGGAACTGATGTGATATACCCCACCCTTGGCGACTTTTTCCTGTTGGCGCCAAGAAAGCGTCGCCAAGAAAACGATGTATGACGACATATGTCATACATCGTTCTTAGCGATGCTTTTTTAGCGCCAACAGGAAAAAATCAGATAAAAAAACATGATCAAAGCACTTCAGAACACAATATATATAAAAACAACATAAAAGCACAACAAAAAATATCACGAATATATGCTTCAAAAATGTACAGGGCCGGGGTTTTTTGTAAACATATTAAAATACAATGAAATAAATTATTGTAGTAATTACAAGTCGAAATTAATGCATTAATTTTTTTTTCATCATTTCTCCGGGATACGAGCCCTCGGTCTCATAGTACTTTCGTAATGAGACCTCGGCTCGCCGGCCCTGCCTCGGTCTCATTACGAAAGTACTATGAGACCTCTGGCTCGCCAGGGGTCCCTCCGACTGTTAATATACATTACAGTCGGAGTATGGTCACAGTTATGTATACTACAAGAACCCCTCAAGGATTTGTAAAAACAAAGAATTTTGGAAGTGAGAGGTTTTTTTTGAATTCTAAAATAAAGAACTTACCTTTTTATATGGTATAAATATTCACACTCAGTCTAAAACAATACATCATATGACAATGGCATATTACAGATACATACCACGTTGGAGTTAACTTTTAATTAACCTTCAAGTTTGAAGAAACTGGCATTTTCTAATGTTTTTACTTCAAAACACAACTACTGAATTTAAACTAACACAAAATAAGCATTCCTGTATGGTATATTGCACGAAACAACACCACCCTAAGAGCGGAACATATGTGCACCTACCTCCACGGACACACGTGCGAAAAGAATTAGTTCACATCTGTACTTCCCAGGTATATTCTGCAGGGTTACTAGAGCTACCGGAAAAAGTTTTATCGCCAACGTTGGCGATTTTCGAAATGAGCTAAAAATTCTATCCTCGCCAAGGGGGGGGGGGTATATCACATCTGTACCTGAAACAAAATATGAAATAAAAAAAATAGAATGATTCTATTTATTTTATTTTAACTTTTGTTTTATTGTTGTTGCTCAGACGAACTTTATTGCTATAGAAAAGCTCAGGTATTTTTTCTTATAAGATGTGTTTTGTTCTTAAGACAGAAAAAAAAGTGGATTAAGTTTCTTCGTATTGTGCGTAACAGTTTTAATTTGAGGTATGTAAAATAATTAAGTTTTATCATTCATAACAGCTCTTATTTTAAATCAGTGGGTCTTTATATGTTCTGGTTGCCATTTTTTATTTGTATGTTCGATTGAACCGAAATTTCAGCTATTATCAAATTTATACCTTATGAATTGGCTTTGATATAACACAAAGCACATTCCTTGATTTACATTATTTCAAGGTCTTGTATAACACGGTTGCGATATAACATGGTACAAATTGACATGATTTAAGATACGTACATGATTAATTAGGTTAAAAAATAAGTAAAAAATCATTTATAAAAAGTCTCATATAACACGGTTTCGATACTAGGAGGAACGAGTTTACCGTTTTGTACGAGGGATACCCCTGTACTATATAACATTGCATAAATTTGCTGCGAACTGCAGACACGTGAATAGGGGTTACAAGCAACTCCTTTCTCAATGCAAAGGAGTTGAACTTATGGATGAAAAGACATCCAACGAAAGCTTTTGTAGCAATTAATAATCAGCGGAGGCTCATGATTAAGACGAGGAGCGTGCACAGGCCCGAATCTATCAGTTTTGGGCCCACCTGGCAACAAAATCTGTAGGGCCCCTCCACAGAGTCCAGCAACATTATGTCTTTGAGCTAGAGCTTTTTTAATCAATTTCTTGGGCCATTGGGGCCCCCTGCACTGCGAGTACACAGATACAGCCCTGAGTGTGCAGCCCCGCTCGCACTCTTTGTGCTAAATTTAAACTTATTCATTTGTTATATGTTATTATACAAAATAAATCTCTCCTGGTATGAAAATACTCTAGTTGGGTAAGGGCAGTCACAAGGTCAAAATATTAGGAAGGTGTATGAAATTGGTGGCCTCTTAATTTTTTCATTAGAGTAGAATCTTAACTCTAGGATCCACTCCCCCCCCCCCCCAAAAAAAAAAGATTATAGACTATAAAGAAAATTATATCAAATATGGTTTAAAATCAAGAATGCTATCATTGTATGAATGCTACAAGTTGATGATTTACAATTCAGGTTTTTTTTTTAAATTGCTCCCCAAAAAACTCAACAAATTGTCCTTTCACTATTTTAGGGGAATTTGAGACTTGTTTTATGTATTTATGTCTTTGTTCAAATAAAAATATTCAACAAAAGTGAAACATTTTTATTTTTCCAAATTTGCAGTTACCTAAATTGCAGTACTCGGCCGACAATATATAAAAAAGCTTTTAACATAAAAACAGCCATTTTTTGCTATTTAGCATTTTATTTAAACAGTTTACACTCTAGTTATGACTTAAATTTTGTTTTCAGCCTGTAGTAGAAATCAATAACTTTTATGATACAGAATCAGAAAATGACAATAATTTGATTAATATTTCAAACAAGTTCCTCACCAATAATTGAAAATTTTTAAATTTCACTACTTTTAGCACAGTCAAAATATACTCATTGTAATCAAATTCAGATTCAAATATTTATGTTTTGCCTTTTTAGTACAGTTCTGATGTTAATTTACAAATACAAAAGTGACGACCAGCAACAGGCTCTGGGCCCAGCTAGGCTGGTCCTAGTCAATTTACAATCCCCAGTGAAGATCAATGGCCCTCTTAAAACTGTCTACTCCCTTGCTCGTTACCACCTCTTCTGATAATCTGTTCCAAGGTTCCACTATCCTGCTAAAATAATAATTTTTCCTAATATCCATGTTAGCCTGAGATTTAAATAGCTTAAAACAATGGCCCCTTGTCCTGTTTTCAGTGCTAAACTTCAGCCCTGTAACATCATTCATTTTAATAAATTTAAACAACTGAATCATGTCCCCTCGGTCTCTTCTTTGCTCAAGACTGTACATTTTTAGCCTTCTAAGCCTGGGATCATAGTCTAAGTGAGACCATTTATTAGCCTTGTAGTCCGCCTTTGAACCCTTTCCAATACATTAATATCTTTCTTAAGATAAGGAGACCAAAACTGAACAGCATACTCCAAATGAGGACCGTCCACCCGTCATAGGAAAAAAAAATCTTTATTCGTTTAGTATCGACAATGGATTGTAAATACAAGTTAAAAGTTGTTGATGGCTGTAGAGCGAGCAATTTAATTGCAAAATTTCAGCCATGAAAACCAGGTTTCCTATGATGTATTTGAGATTATTTACAATGATCTCCTCTATTTAGGAGTGAAGAAGTACAAAATGAGATCTCAGAAATAGCATAGGGATTCCATCTCTCATTAGGAAAGGAAATTACTATTCATAACAGGGACGGTTCCTCACTATGGGCTGGGTGGGCCAAGCCCACCCAGAAAAATTGTACACAATTAAATAGATCATTTAAAAATAACGTTTTGTAGTTCAGCTAAAAAGTTTTTAAAAAAACGAATGGGGGACATGAAACACATTTTAATACTCTAAAGCACCCTGCATATCGCTTCTAAATTATGAAAAGGTTTCCATCTGTTAGCATTTGAGCTTGCAAGCTCTGAGACCGATTCTTTGGGCATTTCTCGATTGTGAACCCGGCCACATCTACGCTCCTAACCAATCACGGCGATCAATCAGACACCAAAACGGTAAGTCTGTGCAGGCCCACGCTTAGCCTGATTGGCACCGTCGTGCAACTATCGTTTGAATGCCTTTAAGTAGTGGCGTTCAGGGAAAATGTAGTTAACACCTGGAGCAGGCCCGTCAGTTGGGAGAGTCAGGAAGGGGCAATTGACACCCCCCCCCCGACTTTGAGAAATTAATGTATTTAAATATGAGTGCGTGTGGTTTTGTTATTTTTTCGGTATAATTTGCATTGAGTATACATTTTTTGCACCATCCCCGTTTGAAAACGTCGAAATGACTGGCCTTATCTGGAGAGAAGTTTTATAGCTAAATATGATATAGAAAAAAAAAGTTTGGCATTTAATTAATTGAAACAGTGTAAATATTTAATTTTGGAATAAAGTGCATGTTTTTACTTCATATCTCGAAGTTATTTCAAGTTCAGTAGCAATTTTGATATAATAATGCATTTTGATAAAAGAAAATAATTTAAATATCAAAGTTCACACCGCTCTGAATATCTCTCTAATCTCTAATTGATGAATATTTAATCAAACTTATATGTCTGCCTAAACATGACAACAGGGTAATGAATTTGACTATATTTCTAAACTGAAGTATAATAATGAACATGATATTCCGCCTTAAAATCTGAAACTGAAGTATAATTTCACCGCCACCATTATACGAAAAGTTCAATTTAATGTTTTTGGTTGGAGGATTTTCCCCCCCCCCCATTTGCAGCAGCTAGGCGCCTTTTTGACTCAAGCGCAGTCGTGCCCCGCACGACCTTGCACATAGGGACGCCGCGACCCTGAGTCTGTGTCACTTCGATTTCTGCTGCATGGGCTCCAGCTCCTTAGCCCTCGGAAAAATAGCTTTACCCAATAGCAGGTGGCAAAGGATTTGACACACGTTTACGAAAGAATAGCTTGGCAGAGGGCAAAAAACGGCTGGTCCACTGAATGAAAGAAAGTGCTCTTATCGTTTTCTTCTGTCCCTCTTTTGTCTAATCTTAAATGGCTGTTAATATCTGGAACTGGCATTTACAATTTTATGGGTTCCCGGTCCCCCCCCCCCCCCCCCCCCCATTGCATCGCATGCATATTTTTATTTATTTTTCTGTTTGGAACTAATATAAGCAGAATTATCGGAATTTCTGGATGAAGAGTTTGTTTTTGAATAGCGCACAGCACAGATCAGTTGGTTTTGAGTGTGGTGCAAATAAAAGTTCTGAATTGGTCCAAAACTTTTACAAAAAACTTCAATTGGGTGAGATGTATTCAATTTTCTTTTTCGTTCTGATATTTGGCCGCAATCAATAAGTATTAATCGTATAATAGGTCTTATGGTTATATGTTTCCTGTTCTGAAGTATTCTAAGGTGGAATAAAACTAAATTGTTTCAATTTGATCCGGTACATCGCTTCAAGTCCTTTAAAGCGTAGGACCACATTACCTTAAAAATGACCAAACTATCGATTTTTTATTGCTTATTTTAAAACTTCAGATTGTTCCAAACTTTATGAAGCGAGTTTCAACACTCTAGTTTAATTATTTAAAAAGTTATTGGCTTTATGTCACTCACACTAGGTGTGCTTTTTCTCGATTTCGAACTGTTTTTGAGCAATCACGAATTGCTTATAGTTTTCACTTGAACGTTGAATGATGTCCTGCCTTTGATTTTGTTTTTCTATTCTTATAATGTAGGAATCCGTGTGCGTCGGAATCGAATTATTTATTATCGACCTTCACAACTTTACACAATCCTTTTTACGCAAAAATAGTATCCAACATCCAGCAGTGGCGGATCCAGACTATGGATTTGGGAGGGGAACTTTTTTGCAGTTATGTTTTATGTAAAAATATTCATTAAGAAAAACAACATAAAAACTTAGTTTTACAACTCGATCCTCAGCTTGTTCACGCTTTCTATCAAAAACATTTTTATGCATTTCAAATTCTGATACTACAATCCTCAGATAATAATTTTAAAAAGCGCTTTGTTCATTCTTGTATTTTTAAGGGCTTAAAGAAAATAATATTTTTATTGCAGCAGTGGTTCAACGAGAAAATAATTTTAGAAGGGGCACTCTTAAAATTTCTGCCATCTGACAGGGGGATCCGGGGGTTCTCCCCCGGAAAATTTTTGAAATTGTAGTTTTACGAACTCAGGTTTTGACGGTCTCTGATGTTACGGAGAGGAAATTTTCGGCGGGTATTCTGCGGAAATTTTTTAGAATTGAAATTTTGAAAACACTATTATAGGCGATATTTGTTTATGGTAGAGAAAGAAATGGGACTTTTTGGGGCAGCCCCCGATAGAGTGTGTGGTAAAATAGATCTAAATCGATCAAACCTCTGCCCAATTTTTTTGAAATTGAAGTTCCAAAAATGCAATTACAGACAAACTTTCATGATGTTACGAGCAGTGGGGTTCTGGGGCTCTCCCCAAAAAATAATTTGAAACTGAAGTCCTAGAAAACGAAGTTTTTAAGTGATATTCAATGATGGAGGATTTAAACGCTCTCCCCTTTAAATTATCGAAATTGTAATATTTTTATTTTCTGATTTCCTACGGGAGCAATCGGGCCCTCGTCCGGAAATTTTTCGTAATTGACGTCTTAAAAACGTGAGCAGACCATATTATTTTGTTAGCATCAGGTGTTCGACAATTTTTCGAAATTGAAGCTCAAAAAAAAAAAAAATCTTAAACGATTTTTGATGTTGTTAGAATGCGAGGTGTTAGGTAGTTCTTCCCTGGAAATTTTTCGCAATTGAAGCCCTAAATACGAGATTTGAGACGCTCTTTAAAGGTTTTAGTGGGGGAAGTGGACTTCCGATGCGTAGCATTAAAAGAAGTAGGAGGTGTGTTATGTAACTTTCTGATCAATTTTCCGCCACGATTGAAAATTTTTATTTCAAGGTTCTTTTCAAAAGAAATTTAGATTTTTTCGCGACATTCTTTTTTCCCCTTATTAATATATCTTCGATATCCAAGGTACGTTCTACTCTTCCCTTTAAGTGCAAGAAATGTTTTTGAACATGGAAACCCCTCCTATGAAAAACACGGGCAATGTGTCTGTTCTCCCTGGTTGCGCCACTAAACTGCAGAAGTTTTAAAAATAATGATCAACTCTACACCAAATAAATTATGATAACTCTACACCAAATATATACAAAACACAGTTTAAACAGATTTGTGATCAAAAAGAATCATTTTAAAAGATTACTGGAAAACAAATAGTACTACAAAAAGCAAATAAAGCAATTAGGGAGATTAGAAATGGCTCTAAAGTGGATAAAAGGAATTAAGACTAGGAAGCTGTGTTGTGCCATACCGATGAGCGATGAGCCTTTAAAATTAAGTACGATGAAAAATATTTAATCAGACCATGAACTCGAATTTACTTCTTGTAGCCTTATAACTTTTAGCATAACTAAAAAGAGCCATTTCACGGAAAACGGTAATTTTGTCCCGCACGTGACGCTTCATATATTTCATAAAAAATAATAATTTAAAAGGATGATGAACAAAATTTTGTTGCTTAAGAAATCACTAGCGCATGTGTGACTTCTTAAGCGAAGACTTTCTTTAAAAATTATTTCTCTTTTATGAAATATAGGAACTGTCACGTGCGGGACAAAATAACCATTTTCAATGGAATGGGCATATACTTTTTTTTCAATGGTTTAAATAATTATTTCTATGAGACATGTTTCCTTTACGTTGGAACCATAGCGTTCAAAATCTAAAATTTGTTTCGTTATTGCTGTATTAATAGAGCAAAAATATTAACTTATTCATAAGCAAGTTACCAAAGGTTGACTTTGGATGTCCCGCACGTGACGCATGTAAATAAATTTTATTTTAAATAACAAAAGTGTTTAATAAAAATATAATTGCGTCAGTAGTATCTTTGTATCAAATGTAAAGATTAAAAAAATTGCTTACCCCTGTTTCATTAAAATATTAGGAGATATGACGAAATGTTAATGAAATTTAAGCGTATTTTTCTCCCGCACGTGATGGTGGAATGGCCTATAATCATGACAGATGCATTTAGTTTTTGTATATTTTTATAACTCCTAACCTCCTATCTTAAAATTCTTGCAGTACCAGATCTTCAATTTTTCAGAATCGGAGCAAAACCTAAAACCTGCCACCTTGACCCATCTTCCTTTAAATATTAGACCGAGATGCAACAAAAATCAACAGAAATATGGTAAATTTGCCCCCCCCCCTCCCTCCAAAAGTTGCTACCCGGGAAATTAGGAGGAGGGCAAAGGGTATCAGCTATGTACAAAAAGTAAGCCATCGGTACCGGCTTGCTGCTGCCTGAATATTCTTGAATTCATATAGGTATGATTAATTCCCTCCAAGCTATGTTAACAAACAGAAAAAATTAATCCTTAAAGTGTCTACATCTGGTGGTTTTACCCTACTCTGTTTTCTAAGCAGTTTTAGGTTTACTTGGGATTTTGAGTTTTGGAGATGGACATTCCGCCAGTTCCCCTCTTTGAATCCGCTTTTCCTCTCTCCTCGCTTTTCCCTGCACCTTTCTTCAAGTTCTATAAAGCAGTAGAATTTTCCTGCACTCTATTTAAAAATTTTTTAGGGACACATAAGATTTTTGGGGGAGGGGAACATTCCCCCAGTTCCCCTCCATGGATCCTCCTTTGCTATTATCTGATCGTTTTTCATGGAGCCTTTCTTCAAGTTCTATAAAACAGAATTTTCCTGCTTTCTTTTCTAAAATTGTTTGGCTACACATAAGATTTGGGGGGGGGGGGGGAGGGAGAGACATTCACCCAGTTCCCCTCTGTGCATCTAACTGCCTCTGGTATTGTCTGATTGCTTCTCCTGGGGCCTTTCTTGAAGTTCAAGTTCTATAAAACAGAATTTTCCTGCTCTCTGTTCTAAAATTTTTTAGCTACACATGGGATTTTGGGGAGAGAGGAACATTACCCCAGTTCCCCTCCGTGGATCTATCTGCCTCTGGTATTGTCTGATCGCTTCTCCTGGGGCCTTTCTTGAAGTTCAAGTTCTATAAAATCGAATTTTCCTGCTCTCTGTTCTAAAAATTTTTAGCTACACATGAGACCATGAGACAATGTTCCCCTCCCTTTAAAATCGGGAAGGGGAACATCCCTTCAGTTCCCCTACGTAGATCCCCTTTTGCTGTTGTCTAATTGCTTTTCCTGGTGCCTTAGTTCACGTCTTGAAAAACGGAAAAATTTGCCTATACTCTGTTTCCTGAACAGTTTTAGGCACAATTGGAATTTTGTTTTCTGTGAACTGGGACGGGAGGGGGACATCTACGTGGTTCATCTCTGTAGAGAACCGCTTTTTAATTCTCTCCTCGCTTTTCCTGAAACCTTTCTTAAGTTCAAGTTTTAAAAAACGATAGAATTTTCCTGTATTCTGTTCTGAAAAATTTAGGTACATTTGGGGTTTTGGAGGGGGAACGTTCCCCCAGTTCCCCTCCCGTGGATCCGCGCCTGACATCCAGCCCCGGGCATTCATTTGAATTTTGACGTCATGAATTCATACTATGGTTGCGATAAAAGCCATTAGTAGAAAAAAGAAACTCCTATCACAATCCGTGATAGTGAAAACCGTAATTTGAACTCAAGATCTCAGAATTTAAACTTTTAAAAAATTGATATAGTCTTCAGTGTTTTTATTTTTATTTAAAGGGCATGAAAATTAATTACTGGTTAATAAGTAAGCGCATACAAAGATTCCAAGGAATTACATATTTTATTTAAATGTTTTAAAAAATGCTATGAATGTGATTTGACCCCTAGACAGGGGCGGATCCAGAAATTTTCTTAAAGGGTATTAAGTTTCATTGGCCAACACTATATCTAAAAAAAAAAAAGTGCATAAAAAAAGTGTAAGTTAAGCAAGGGTTTCCATCCCCCCAAGGAGGATGGCCCACACTGTCATATGCTACGGAGCATATACCTTCCAAATGAAAGCAAAACCCTTCTAAAATCTCACCCCCTCCCCTCCTAAATTTTCCAATGGCATAACCAGGGGTCGAAGTAGTCCTATATATCCTATATTTTCAAAAAAAGCATCAAAAATCGTCCTATATTTCCCATATTCCCGTTTTTTACCCAATATATCTTTTAAAAGGAACAGTAAATAAACTTTCTGACATTGGAGTTTTCGTTGAAAATATGTGCCCAAATGAATTTCAAATTAAAAAACTCAACTGACTGAACCCTACGACAGGCATCTTCACTCATTGGCTACAGCAATGTGACGTCACTCTATAGTGGGTGGAGTTTCGAGAACTAAATCTGAAGTTGGTTTTAGAATTTTGTGTTTGGGGGGGGGGGGAGGGCAACAGCCATTTGTTTTGTTTTCCATCATGGTTTTTGTTGGTATATTGGTATGTGTTGTGTTCAGTGCATTTTCTGATCGGAATGTTCCAATCTTTTTTTTTTGTGGAATTTTGGGATTGTGGAATGTTAGTTCCTTCTGATGTTAAAACGTCATTTGTGGTAATAAGTGGAATTATAGTGGTGAAATTGCATCGCTCAACAAAATTTCGTGTGGAGTAGTTGAATCAGGAGGACATTAATTGTACAAATTTTGGTGCATGGTGCACTAAAGGAAAAGATGATTTTACCGTTTTTTGCCATTTTTGCAACTGTTCATGCCCATAAGCAATAGTGGATTTTCGCAATTGAGGCTGCATGCTAAAACTTTTAAGCATAAAGAAAACTCTGAAAAAACGTCAGAAGGATCCTTCTCAAGCTCTGTTTGTTCTTAATACAAGTGGTAAAGGGTTCAGTTTAGATATAAAATCAAAGAGCAGTGGAATTAGTACTTTACTAGTCATAAGGGGAAAGAAAAATAAAAATTTATCTTTGTTCAAATTTTGTTTAGTTATTTAGTCTGTAAAGTACACTTTTTTCAAAAATATTTCTTTCAACTACAGGAAAGTCATTTCAGATGTAAGTTATAATTTTGTTTGAATTTTTTTAAACGAAATCATTGATAAGAATAACTAAATAATTATATGATATGTATTTATTTTTTCAGAGCAAAATCATTCATATAATGTGTCCTATATTTTTTGTGGAAAATGTCCTATATGTGACAAGTCGGTCACTTCTACCCCTGCATAACCTGCACCATGGATCACAGTCCCCCAAATTTTCATCAAAAGTCATTTTTCTTTAAGCAGACGGACTGGCGACATTACCATATGCTTTGCGTATGAGAAAACAGCTATAAAATAATTGGAAAAAGCACACACGAGCGACATGTGGTTTGAGGTGGAAGAGTGCTCTGAAAAAACGTTAAGCTCATTAGAGTTGATTGTGCTTTTGAAAATGAACAAAAACTCAAAATAGCAATAGCCCAGTAAACAAACCCAGTCAATCCTTTGAATTATGATGCGCTGAGCAGAAATACCTTATCCAACCTAGCAAAAAAAACAGGTAAACATTGATTTCATGTGCTATTTTTTCTGATCTGAAATTTGAAGTTTGATAATAGTCTTAATAAAACTCCTGTCACATGGGGGTCAGCTGACCCTCCCCTGCCCCTGGGTATTGTGATGTAGTTTCACACAATAAAAATTGAAGGTTATTCTAATTTTGATATATGAAGAATATACTGGTGATTGAGGAAACTGTGTTTCTAGAACAAAATAGATACCAATTTCGTAATTTGATGTAAGGGGAAGCATGCTAAAAAGAAAGTTAATGCTGCTGCGTGATCATGTGATAGTGTTGGCATCAAAAGTGTAATATAGTAGTTTGATTAATGCTGTGTGTTGTTTATTACTAGTTGCATGGGGTGGGTGTCTTTAAATTTTCGTTGTTTACTTTGAAATTATAAAAAATTGCAAGTGGATATTTTTCTAAACAATTTCAACTTTGATGCTAGAAGAGAAGTTTGAAATAAAAAAACTGCAAGTTCATCATTATTAACTGCAGTTCTCTCCATTTTATCTTATAAATATTATTGTGAAAGTTTTATACAGTGAGCCCACCCGCTAAATTAAGGCATGAGCCGCCACTGGTTCATAATATCCGATTATATGAGCAAACCCAATGCTTATATTCAGTAACTCCTGATTACCCGGCTCAATTGAGTCCAGGGGTTTTTCCAGTGAAAAACCGGTTAAAACAGAGGATTAAAAAAACATGAAAATCACAGCTTAAAACTTTTAAACATTAAGCTGCATAAAAGAATAAGTCTTTATTAAGTGACTAAATTTAATTCAAAAGCGTTTTGCATGTTATTAAGTAAAATACTTAAAAAATCATTGGCGCTTAAATAGTTTGCTGGTTGTTGTAAAATTTTGGCCTTTTTTCTTGCATTTCATAAATGGAAGAAGCCAATGCTTGTTGTGCCACAAAGCATAATGTCATTTTCTCCTTATGCAGAGGAACTGGTCCAAAAACAGGCTCCTACTTTCATTTTGGTACCCATCAATTTACTTATTCACTCAAAACGGATAATTTTAGTGTAATTTGCTTCTAAAAATATTCTTGAATTTGATATAAGGGTTTAAACACATAACACCAGTTTTAGTTATTTATAACTATATGATTCGACAAAAAAAGGCAAAATGACGGTTTTTCAAAGGGTGGTCCAAGTACGGGCTACTTGAGGAAAAAATATTTCTCACAAAAAATTAATAAAAAGCATGATTTTTTGTTCAAAAACTTGATTAACAAATAATCTTAGGATTTTGCGAAAAAAAAAATAATTTCCTTCATATTTTGCTTGCAGAAGTCACAAATGTTAAAAAATCCAGTTATGATGCAAGTCTTGGCACTCTTGCAACAACAATTGTTCTTTTTCTTTGTAATAGTGGAGATCGGAGACATTAAATATGGACTAACTTGTTTGTACATTGAAGCTTGACCACTTGGGAATAGAATTGGGGTGATGAAATCTCCCAAATCCAAAAAAGGGCTATCCTGTTTTTGGACCACCATTGGTAGCCCGTTTTTAGACCATCTAGTACTTGAAGTTTATGGTATGCTAAACCATTACAAAGAAAACAAATATTTTAAAACAAGTGCCAAGCAAAAAAAAAAAAAAAAAATCTGCTTTGTTTTGAGTTGTAAACCACTTACACTACTAAATAACTTAGAAAGATATAAATTAGCTTGTACAGATGTCGAAAAGTTTGGTTTTTCAAAAGCAAGTTTTTCTTAAAAAACGGTTCTCAATAAAGCATGTATGTCAAAAGACAAGGTCATTCCCTCACAAGTCTTTGCCATTTCCTGTTGATTCATTCGGTACCTACCATTCTTGGGACCAGGGGCGTAGCTAAGGGGGGGGGGGTTGAGGACAAACCACCCCCCCTGAAACGTTAGTCTCAAAAAAAAAAGAGAGAAAAAGAAGAGGGAAGAGAAAGAAAAAAGAAGAAAAAGAAAGAAAATCACTACGACGTTTTTCTGTGTAACAAAGGTCAAAAATTCACTACGATTAAATAGTCTACGATTTTCCTTTTTTCATCACTTGAAAAAAAACTTATACTTTCTTTTCACTCCTATCATTTCGGTTTTCTAAGGAATCACAATTTTAAGAAAGAGAGCAACCAAAGAACAGTACTAATCCAGATAAGAGAGCGAAATGGCTTTTAACTTGAATGACCTTTAACTATGAACTTTAATGTTCATCTTAACATGCCAAACCTGTGAATTTCACCCCTTAACTCTTCTTCCAAGAGAGTGCGCGAAACGACTATCCTTTGGTTAATCTTCCTGGAAAGCCTATTCGTGGAACGCATTTACTGCCTCCTCAGCTCTCGAAGACAATTCCTCTGTTTCTGAGTTGAAGAAAATGTTCTTGTTTGCTGCTTTGAAGATCATTGGGCTTCGAATCCGAAAATGATAGCATAACCGGAATTCGAGACGATAGAGGTTTTTGTTGGTCTGGTCTCGTGTGTGTCATAGGTCATAGTCAAAACTACCTTTGCTAACCAGAGTATCCACTGCAATCACATTGATTCTTCAGCCAGTATTTACTGTGTATTCTTTTGGAAACGTACAGTCTGTTTAAAGTAGTACATTCTAAGTGAAAGTTGTTGCATAATGAAACGAACAAGACCGATAACAAGCTTTTTTCAACTCAAAGAAAAAAAATAAAATGACGAAAAGGATTGCTCTAAAAAGAGAAAGTTAACGTCGTCTGAAGAAAACGAAGTACAGTCTGCAAAGCAGCGTTAGTCCCATCGGACCCTTTGGAAGGTAATTTTATTTTAATTCAAAAGAAAAATGCATAGCATTACATGAATAAAATGTTTAAAAATGAGATGAATCTAGATTATTTCTATTAGCTTGGTTCGGATTAAAAAGTAGAAAATAAAAAAAGACTTCTGTTCATAATACCCGAAAATTGCTGTTGCTCTCTCAAATAGATATTTATGTAAATTCTAAAGCAGCTAATAAAATAAAAATAAATATCTTTATAGATATATCATTATAAATATAATATCTTTATAGTCTGACCACCGATGAGATTGAAAGTCAAACATCCAGTTTACAGGCGGAAATGGAAGTATCTATTAGCTTTCAGGGATGCCAGCTTTTGTAGATGTGTGTTAGCCTCTAAATTAAGCAGTCACACTGAAATGAACGGAACACGCTCATCAGATATTTGATTTCCCCCTGATTTGGATCGACTGGTTTTGACAAGACGTTGCTAGAAAATTTCACTTTAAATTAAATGGAAGGAAAAGAAAAAAAAGTTAAATTTTCCATAACATTAAAAAAATAAAAAATTCTTTGCTTTTGTTTTGTTTGACACAAGTATCGGAATTGAGGCACCCCATTCCAAAGTATGTAAGATTCACCTCCCTCTTATTTTTTTTAATACTAAAAAAATTTACACACACACACATATATATATATATATATATATATATATATATATATATATATATATATATATATATATATATATATATATATATATAAAAGAAGACCCCCCCCCCCCCCCCGAAAGTCGGGTCTAGCTACGCCTCTGCTTGAAACTGCTGGAAACCCCCTTCTCCCATCTTCAATGGGAAGTCTGTATTTAGACCCTAGTTGGTTTTTGAACCACTTCCCCTATGTGAACTGTGTGAATCCACAGCGAAGGCAATTGGGGCAATTGCACCCCCCCCCCAAAAGGCTTGTAAATTCGAAAAAATTTGTGGAAGAAAACCACTAAATGACCAAACCTCCCCCTCCATCACAATAGCCGACAAATGTATTTTTACGACTTTAATTCCAAAAACTTCTTTGAACCCCCGCTCTCCAATAACATTGAAGATCCTCAAAATCTTGAAATTTTTGGAGCTTTAATTATGAAAAAATCGCCGGGGAAGATTTCTTGAATCCCATTCCTTTATCTAATGCTATCAAAATCATCCTTCAATTATTTTTTAAGACTCTCCAATTCCAAAATACTTTCGCTGGAACACTTCAAAACCTCTCTATTTCCTAACATGACAAAAAAGATCTTAAACTATGTTTTTGTTACTTTAATATCAGCATATTTCAGAGGGAGAGTTTTGAACCTCATGCCTTCGCCTATTGTTTTTAAAGAGGGCTTTCAATTGCGTTTCTGAAGCTTCAATATCATAAAGTTGAGGGTCAGCTCCTGACCCCATAAAACTCTCAATGCTACCAGAGATGGCCAACAACCCCATTTTCAAGACTCCAATTTCAAACAATTTTTGGTGGAAAGTTCCTAACTCAGTTCCTTCCTCCAGCATCATAAAAGATGGCATACAACTGCATTTTCAGACTTCAATTTGGAAAAATTTCCAGAGATGCCCTCCCCCCCCCCTCCCTAAGTACTTCTTTCTTCACGTTTCAATATCATTCAAGGATCGTCCTACACTGAATTTTCGGAACTTCTACATCAAAACACTTCATGGGTAAAGTTCTGAACTCCTTCTGCTACAACATCAAAGGTGGCCTTCAATTGCGTTTTTAGGACTTCAATTTCAAAAAATTTTATGGGGGACAGCCCCTGAGCCTCCTTGTCTTTAGCATCATTAAAAATTTGTAAAGTTGCGTTTTTGGAACTCTAATATCAAAAAACGACTGGGGAGAATTCCTGAATTTCATCCTTTCCATTCGAGCCACCAACAATGGCAAACAACTGAATTTTCAAAAATTATATTATTAAATTTCAAAAATTTTCCTATAACCCTCCCTTTCTTCTATTATCCACCATAGGGCATTTAAAAAGGCATTCCCAAGAAAAATTTTCGGGGGAGAGCCCACAAACACTCTTACTTTTGTGGGAATAATAAATAACTTAATCAAAAAACAAATCCAACTATCTTCAAATTTTAGTCCCAAATGCAATGATTTTAAGTTGTTTAGAGCCCCATAAAAGAGAAAACTAAGGAATTTTTAAAATTTGTTTGAAATTATGGCAGAAGTGACTATAAAAAATTACATCTTTGTTCCAGAATAATTATTAACAACATGTCAATTTATTATAAATGTAGTTTTTGGCAGACAATTTGCTCAAAAAAATCCCTCTAAACTAAACCATAATGAAGGAACTTTTACCAAGTTCAAGTTTTTATGCAAAATATCACTCAAGGAAATTTGCAATAAATAATGTGTTAGTTTTATAACTTCATTTTAAAACATGCAATGAATTATCTCTTTTAAAATTAAATAAATATAACACTCATTACATTATAAACTTTATTTCAATGCTTTAAAAAGCATAATAAACAAAGACATTTTAGTTCAGTTTATTTCCAGCCACCTAGCCACCCTCTAACAAATCCGGTGATTCCACCTCCTTTCTTTTGTTCAATTTTGTCATCAAGAGGTGGAAACTCGATTTGATTCAAAGCTAGATCAAAAAAGAGTGGTTTACAAGGAATAGGTTTAAAGTCAGGTGGAAACTGTGCTATTCTCGGCTGTGGTGATACTAATGTTGCATCTTCACGGTATTCATTTAATCTGTCCATCAAATTCTACAGAAAAAATAAATAAAATCATTAATATAAAACTATAAACCACATTTTAAATGACATTATCAATTTCAAGAGTTCCAAAAATAAATGTAAAATGTTCACATTAAAGGGGGAAAAAATGATGACATCTATAAGTAAGGGGTGTTCATCCACCTCATTTATAGGTTGTGATGGTGCACTGCTTTAAATGTCGTGGAGTACTTTCTGAAAAACAAGAGCTCCCCACATCCCCAAATGATCTCAAAAACCTAATAAAAGTCACCCTCCTAAAAATTTCAAAAGTGCAGTCTGCACCATGACCCCCCCCCCTCAAAAACAGTGTTTATACACCACCATTACCTACAACATTGCAAGAACAGAAAGATTGCATATGGATTCCATTACAGAGCATCATGGGTGCAAGTTTGGTGATGTGTTCAAGACGGAAAATATTTTGAGTCCCCCCCCCCCGCCCCTGACATGCGTGCTTAAGGAAAAATTTATGAGTATAAGTGTTGCAGATTTTAACAATGGCAGTTTTGGAATCTGTGTTTAATCTGAATTTTAAGCTTCTGTCTTTTCTATCAACATGGACCCAGCTTAAATAGTAATATTTAAGCATTTTGATATCGCAGTTCCAAAAATCTAAACACAGGCAATAACAGGGGGTCTGGAGGCTGACCCCCAGAAATTTTTTTAAATATAAAAATGCAATGGTAGGCCATTTTGGTAAAGTTCAGGGAAAGGAGGAACTTTCTTACAAAATTTTCAAACTGATGGTCCCAAAATCACAATATTGGGCGATCTTCAAAAAATATTGGAGAAAGTGGGGGGCGGGGGGGGGGGGGGCTCTCCCCGAAATTGAAGCTTTGAAAACGAAATTGTACTCCATCTTTCATAACATTTGCACGCTTTTTGAATGCATTTGAAGGGATGGCGTTCAAGAACTCTCCTTCGGCAATATTTCGAAATTGAAGTTCCAAAAACGCAATTTTAGACGATGTTGGATGATGTTAGGGATAATTGCGTTTGGGGCTCCCTGCCATTAGTCTTTTGCTGATCGCAAATATTTTTATTGCAGCAATAAAATCGATTGGGACTTAAGAATTTCACTTTTGCAACAGAAATCAGTTCTGATCGGAAAGTCTACCCAAGATAGAACGAACAAACCACAAAAGAAGGAAAGGTGGGGGAAGGATATGAGCAATTATGGTAACTGGCACCATTCCCCCACAGTCTTCATTTGTAAAAGAATTCTTTCATAAGATAGCAGGTGGTAAAATTAGCAATAAAAAAAGCTTCAGGGAAGTATATATGTTTTTTACACGAGGAATACTATCCAATGTTCATTAATTAAAAAAATAACAACAGGGGAACTGATTCCTCACCCCAGGGAGGGTCCCCGAATCATATCCCTCAAAAGGCACTCAAATAGTCTAAAGAAGCGTTTTAAATATTTCAGCATCAAAAAATTTTCGAAAGAGAACTCCCGAACCCCTTCCTCTAAGTTTACCACAAACGCCCTTAATTTGAGTTTTTAAGGCTTCAGTTACTACATTTTTTCAAGGAACAGTACCCCCTTTACCTATATACATAAATTATGATCGGCTAAAAGTTTTAATACTTTAATTTCGGAAACTTTTTGACAGAAGCTTCCGACTCCCTTCTCACGTAAGTCATCCAATGATAGCCCAAAACATAGTTCTTAAAACTTCAGAAACGAAAACTTTTCGGGCTGTGCGGCGGGAACCCCCTTCCCCCTCTCCTTGTGTGAAGCAGGCACACTAAATGCAGTGTAAGTTTGTTTAAGATTTATTTTTCTATTGAAAGAGCAACTCCCCTCCCACATCGCCAAAGACAACCTAAAGTTTTAAGACTTCAATTACAAAAATGTTTCAAGAAAGATTTCCGAGTTCCCTAACTCCTAACTCACTCAAAAATAGCCAAAATAGTATTTCAATACTTCAGCATGGAGAAATTTTCGGGGGAGAATGACCCCCCCCCCCCCCCCCCCCCGCACGAACTCTTTCCTCTAAGTTCACTAAATTTGACTTAAATTTGTGGTTCCCCCTTTTCATCACCGAAGTTTTTAGAATTTAATTTCTACAACTATTGAGAAATCGAATTCCTTCTTTTTAGTCCCCCAAAGATTACCTAAAGCAGAGTTCTGAATACTTCAGCTTTGAAGGGGGAGGGAGACCCCGAACCCCACCCTCTGCGTCTATGTTCATTAAAGATAGACTAAGTTGTGCTTTTAAGACTCCAGTTTCGGAATTTCACCTAAAGAGAGCTCTCCCCCCCTCTTGACATTGCCAACGTCTGCCTAAAAGTTTTAGACCTCAGTTACAAACATTTTTCGGGAGAGGGTCCCAAATACCCTTTGTCTTAAGTCATGTAAGTATAGCATCATTATTAATACATCAGCTACAAAACTTTTTCCGGTTAGAACACCGAAACCATCTCTCATAAATTCACACCAGATTACCTAAATGAGTGTTTTTGTGACTCTTTCCGATTTTTTTTTAACCCTCACCTTCCCCACTTTACATCATTAAAGACAGACTAAACATTTTTGACCTTGTTTTTTTTTAGAGTTTACAGAGGAGAAATCCTGAACTACCTCTAGCTTCAAAAATGGCTTACAATTAAGTTTTTCAAATTCTTATTCTGGGGCCCTTGAGGAGCCCCTCCCCCCCCCCTCTTAGATTCTACAAAATATTAATATTTTAAGACTTCAGTATCGTGGGAATTTGCGGACTTGCCCTCTTTGCCAGAGTAACTTTTTTTCGCAAACTGGTGCTGCCGTTATTTTTTTCGTTTCTTTTCTATCCCCCTCCCCCCCTTTCCATTCTAGCGAGTGTTAGATTGAAAGTCATTGGAATTAAGTAATTCTTCAAGTCTTAGAATATTTTATTAGAAACATGTCAAAAAGGCAGGAACAGTTGCCCGTCGGTGTTTCAAACCAGTTTGAAATTTGCCTCCAATTCTTTCCAGAACTTCTATTCTCATTGAAATCTTAAAAGTCCCTGATAGTTCCCGTTTTACCTGGTATGTGGACACCCTTTGATGTGGTAAACATTTCATTCCGTCAGCAATCACTCTCAACCGGTGATTCAGATTCAACTCTAAGACAATTTAAGAGCGCACATAATTTTCATTTATGCGTGTTAAGTTAGCAATAAGAAAAAAAAACCCAAATGAGAAAAAAACGAAAGAATGATCGAAAATAGCAAGTGAAAAATAGAGACGAAAGGCGATCAATTCGAAAAATTAGCGAGAATAGTGAGAATCCCGCGGTCTGCAATGCAGTGAGTTGGAAATAACAGAGCTACCTAAAAGTCATTCCTCCAAAAGCACGTTGCAAACAAAACAAGCCTATGGCAGAAAATCGGGAGAATGTTGATGATTATTCAAGCTTATGGAAATGTTCAGTTATTAAAGCATATTTTTCAAACACTAATTTATTTTTTTAAAGCAAAAACTGAAGGACAGTCATCGAATTTCTTTCCGTCCCGACCTCCGTCTCGGAAATTTTGTCAAAGACGGAAATCCGTCCTGAGACGGAAGGTCTTGCACCCATGCAGAGCATTGAGAGTGAAACACTCCAAAATTTATGTTATAGATGTGTATCGTGATTCGAAAGTTCGAATGTTCGATGTTTCACATCGAACATTTGTGAATGAAAAATATTTTAGTTTATCTTTATTTTCATTTATCATTTATAGTGCTGAATGTAATAGTTTATGAAATATCAAATTTTAAAACTGGGATATTCTTTTATGCTAACCCTGTATTTAAATACTCTTAAATATAAAATGAAATAAAACAATTGGACAAACTATATTGGTCACTGTATTTGTTCAAGGTTACTTACTTCACAAATTTTTTTTAAAAAGCACCAATAGATGATGGCTCGGTGACATTTTTTACAGCCACCAACCTGTTTTAAATGTTAATTTATTCTACCATTTATGTTACAAAATCATTTGAATGAAAAAGAGAGCACAAATCAGAGGATTTTAAAACTACTATTTAGCAAAAAACATGATAAATATAGATTAGACATATAAGGCCACTCAAGAATTTTCCTTCAGTACATATTGTCGCATCAGAGCAACAGTAACATATCTTAGTGTTGTTTCTGGGATAAGATATCTTACTTTTGCTCTGAGGCGAGCTTATGCTAGAAGTTTAAAATATTTTTTACAAATCCCTGTACAAATAAAACTACACATAAAAAAATGTGAACTTTTATTTCATTAACTTGACTAGCAGAAATTGGCAACATTAAAAAATCATAACTTTGCAAAAAAAAAAAAGCAGAAACTTGTTTCAGGGTTACCAAGTCACCATCTCCCCCCCCCCCTTATATCTTTACCTCCATAAGCTCAAATCTTTTTAGCATGAAAAGGGGGGCGGGGTGCCTTGTAACACTAAAACAACCATCTGCAAATTTGTGGGGTTTTTTTTTTTTTTTTAACTTGGCTTACTAATTTTAGTTTTAGGCAAAGCGGTAAACATTTATTTATCAGTGATTTTTATTAAAAATATGCAGACAACTATAGTAACAATAGTAAACAACGTATATCAAGCATACTAGCAAACTGATCGCAAATCAGTTTGCTAATTTGTCTTGATATACCTTGTTTAGTATTGTTACTTTGTAGCAAAAAGGTGTTTATGTATTTCATGTGGACAACTAATTACCTTTTTGCCTTTTGTTGCACTATCAGTGGGTTGAACGCTGTCTTCATTTCCTAAAATACTTAAAGAGTAAGCATTATACTTGTTCCCTTCAATTTTTGTCAACAGTTCTTTAAGTAGCCCAATCAATTTCTGAAAGAGAAAAATTAGTTATAACTATCTATTACTAATTTCTTACAAGCAAACAACACTGATGCATGTTTAGTAGAAAATTAATATCATATATGGGAATTTATGAAAGCAAATAAAAGAATAACTTCTGAGTCTGAAGAAACATTTTCTCGTACTTCTTCAGAAACAACAGCACACAAAATGAACAAAACTAAGCAGTCCTGAAAGTAAAGTAAACTAAACCAACCTTTGTAAGTAAAGTAACTTTAAGTATACTAAACTAAACATAAGAAACATTATAATTAAATCAAATTAAACATTACAACTCAGTTCAATAGGCTCCATAGGCAGCTATGATACTGGTACACGATAAATTTAATAGCAATATAAAATTGAACACGAAAGAACGAAAATTTGAAAAATTCCAAAATACCCTTGGGACTCATCAGGGGGTTACTCCCTAAGGGTAGGGAAAAAAAAACATGAGATGTTTCGTGAGTGCTGCTGGCGAAATTGCCTAAAAAAGCAGCACTAGTTCCCAACATCTCACAAAACAAGCAATAGATGTTACTGAAAGTCCAGAATATCAGCATGACAAGAAGAAATTAAAATGGACATTTACAAATCAAAAATACAAGCTTTACAGAAAGTTAATTAGAACAATTTCATAACTAATTTAAACTACAAGAGAAAAAATCACAATTGAACTCAATAGCAAAAGAAAGAACATGCAACAAACAAATCCATGGAACAAACAAAATGACCTACCGCTTCTCTTCCATAACCTTGCAAATGAAATTTTCCATAGAATGCTCCGGATATTGGTTCTCAGTTAATCATCTTATATTTGTATTGTCATTAAACTAAACATAATTATGTTTCAAGATTATGTGTTTGAAAAAGTTGAATTGGTTCTAAGTCAGTCACTTTGTCATTGCTTACTTTGTGAACATAAAAGTTTAAAATATTACTATCCCTCAAAAGCAGGTGATAAAACTTACAACAAATAATATTTTGCGATTATATTACACAGACACGGACATTTCAGTGTAACGCATTTATTAACTCTAACTTCAAACTTGCAGTGATTTTAAAACAGCAGATTGATTATTGAGAAAATTAAATTTCAGTAAGCTTTAGCAACTTTCTTTTATTAATTAATACATATTATATCAGGTGTTAATAATATATTGGTTTAAAAAAAAAAAAAAAAAAGAGTTTCATTTAAAAGGCTGAAACAGTGCTTAACAAAGTTTTAGCTTTTTTGACATATTTATAAATTTTTTACAGTTTGTACGATTTAAAAAAACAAGAACAAATAAGCTAATTAAAAACTTTAAGACTTTTATAGTTTTAATGACAACTGTTTGAATCATCATCTTATTTAATTTATTCAACAGTGTTCATAAAATAACTCAATAATAATAAGTGATAATAATAACCAATCTATTACTACAGAGGATAGAAAAAAGAGTGCATTTTAAAGCAGAGATAATATAAAATTTTATGCTGAAATTTGTATATGCACTCGTGTGATTTGCTGTGGGAAAGAAAAAAATTTAAATTTACAAAGTGCTTTAGAGAAAGGGGAAATATTCAGTACCTTATTTTGATATGACTACTTTAAACTTCATTTTTTCATCACTTCCAGATTTTATCCTCAACTTATCAAGTTATTTATCTCCAAAATAAAATTCACGCAAACAAACTACAGAGAGTGCTAACACTTTTGTTTTAAATGTTTATACAATACTATATTTAAAATAGGTTTTCATTTATTTATTACTATTATGTTGAAAAAAAGATAGCATGTACATTTAATTTATTAAGATTACAACTTATTCAGTACCTGAATGAAACAAAATTTCATACTGCTGCATTCAATACTAGGTAAGAAAATTAAAATTTAAATAAACAAATAAATAAATAAGGCATCAGGTTGTACAGAAAATTAGTCAAAACACAATTTGAATCATATGAAACTTTCAGCTTAACCTGTTATTTAAGGGTAGGGGTCTCCAATTTTTTTTAACTCAAGGGTCACATTTTTTGGATGTGAGGTGGACCAGCAATCTAACAGTATTTTAATTCGAATGGCGATTAGTCCCCCCCCCCTCCATTATACACACTTTTCTTTTATATTAAGTACTTAGTGGTGATCCAAAAGATTTTAAAGTGCAAGACAGAAAAAAAAGCTCATGATAATTAAAACTTAAGATTAATGCAATCTGACAAACAGTATCTTAAATACAGAAGGCAAATTTGTCTGGAAAGGGAAAAGATTTAAAACATGAAACAATTGAATGTACCTTGTTTTTTAAAGCTGGATTCTTCAAAGCACTTTTAGAATATTCTTCTGATCTCCCATACAAAGCTATAGCTTCAACCCATTTATTTGCAGCAGCATAAACTTCAGCTATATAAAAGCACCTGAATAAAAACAAATTTAATTTCAATAAACATTTGAAACATATCTGAAGCTTCGTTGAGCACTTTTTCTTTTCTTTTTTTTTAAGGGATAAAAATTATACTTGCATTCAATGAAAACAAATCATCACAAAGATATCTTAAGGAACAATATTTTTATCAGATAATTTTTCCATTAGTTACTTTCATTTCATTGTCAAAGCTCTGCATAACATATTCCAGTTAAAAAATACTATTAATAACCACTAACAGTAATGATTTAACTTTCCATTCTACATTCCTTGGAATTGCACAGTGACGGAAAAGCCAATGTGATGAACAGTACAATGCGATGAGGATTGAATACAGACATAAATGTATGATAAAATATTAAGTTTAAACTTTGACATGTCCCTCTATAATTCCATTGAGAACATGTTTAGTTTTTCACCAGAATTAAAATGTTTATACTACAAAATCATACAGAAAATACCACAAGTATCTGCAGCAATTGAAGGGGCAGGATATTAAAAAGTGGGATTTACCTATGAGCTTTATAAGCTAATATACTTGCTTCTGCTTCATCAAGGAAATTAGAATCCGATTCTACCCCCGGCAGTTGCTTCATTTCATGTAAGTTCTATAAAGTAACATTCAGACGTTAAATTTTGAATTTCAAAGCATTTAAAACAGTAATGGTAAAACATCTTTCACAATTATGATTTACTTTAATTTTATTTGCAAAAAGTGTATTTAAAAACACTGAAATGAATACATGGTAGAGTTATGATAGTTACAATCATATTGCAGACATTACATTTGAAGTCATGAAAAGAGGTTTTTAATGTTGATAACAATAGCAAAAATCAAGAAATAAGAGATTAGAGGCCATTCATTAATTACGTAAGGATGATTTTGGCAATTTTTGATCCCCCTCCCCCATCTAAGCGTAAGTAAAATTTTTCACCCCCCCATATTATGTAAGATTCCAGTTCGTTTTTCAAAATAATAAAATAAAGAATATTAATTTCACCATTATTAAATTTTTTTAAAAACTTTTTTGCGGAAATAAATGTTTACTAAAGGGAATCTAGACTAAATGATTTTTCGAGAAATATTTTTTGTATATGATGCGATACTAGTTGAAAATAAGACATGCCATACACAATGTGATTCTTTTATTATATTTTACACTATTCATTCTTTAAAAAACAAGTAAAAAACAGCTCATCCTAATATGTTTGTTACCTTCCGGAAGCAAGTGAAATATGATCCATACCAAACCACTTGACTGCGCAATTTCTAATATAAAATATCGACTCGGAAAATATTACATAAGCATGGGTCTAACCCCCCCCCCCCCCAAAGTGAGTGTATGTAGAGAATTAATGAATAGCCCCTTACTGTTCCCTGCAAAATGTAGGTAGCATCATGTCGTTTAGCTCTTTGTAATTAAGCTCTTTGTAGTTTAAAGTGGATTCTGAAAATGTCCTAAATGATCCTTATGTATTTCCTTACTTTGTTTGATCTAGGTTTAAATTAGTGGTTTGACTATAAGTGTAAGAAATGTTTTACATCTCTTATACCTAATAATTAATACGTTTCATATTTTGCTTTACACCTTTTTTCTGAAAAAAAAAGAAAGAAAGAAAACATGTAAGCTACTAGTAAAAAGACCATACCCTTTGTTCAAAATGCTTGAAAGCATATTAAAATATTAAGGGAAAGACATTATATAGTAGAGAAATGGAGCATGACTGGTCCAAAGAAATTTTGACAAATAAAATAAATTCTTAAATACTTAACATATTTTGTCCCCAAGGGGGGGGGGGGGGTTTCTAAAGGCATATACATTTTCAGAATAATTAATTTATGACTTAAAAATGCCATAAAAAATAATTTAAAGTTGTTTAGAGGCAAGTTTCAATGGAAACTAAAGGATTAATAAGGCCAATGTTTGAATACTTGAAAACCAAAAAAACTCCAAATACATTTTGAAAATTTTCAAGAATTTTACCCCACCTTATAGACTTGAAAACAACCACTCACCACTCATGACCAGGAAACTAAATGTCTTACTTTGTCGACTACATAAAGTATTAAACCAAGACACTTTTTAAAAACCCAATCGGCCATAAAATATTACTTCCTACATATTTTTTTTCTAAAAACAAGTCTTTTTTCTCCTACTGAGCAACAGGTGTAAAAACTATCCTAAGTTCTCTACTAATATTCTACATCCCCAACTAAAGCTCCAAACTAGCAGTCACCAGTCGCCAACTCGCGACTATTTCATTGAAAATGGCTACCAAAAAATTTAAGTCCCAGTTGCCAAAAGTGGCGACCATGTTTTGGTTTATTTGCAAAAAGCAATACTGCATTACAAATCTACGCTTCCAATTCCATCTTTGCTACTTACGTAACAGATAAAAATTTTGCCTGTTGTTTTTGTACAGTACAGTCGCCCCCACTTAATTGGGTAACGGATAATCAAATATCCCGCTTAAAGAAATATAAATCTGTGAAACAAAAAAAAAAAATTCTTATAGCAATATGGTAAATTTCCCCACTTTAAGAAACATTTTTTTATCTATACTACACTCAATCGCTGGAGAGTTGGAAAAATTGGACCTCATGCAGTGAGCAGGGATTAAAATGTTCCTTTGATTGGATCTGGTCCTGTTCGATCCCATCTTGTCTAATGCCCCGAGGAACTTGGTTGTTTTCTTTATAGAAAAGGGCTATTTATTTCTTGTTCTTTCAAGAGAGTTGTCAATGACATTGTTAGATTTGGTTTGATGTTTGACGAAGTTGTAGCTGGGGAATACAAAAAGGCTTTTTTCCGAAATGGGTTAATTGTTGATTTTCTGCTCTGTTTTGAACTGATTGTGTGGTGACCATTCAGTTTAAAGTTCTGGAAGCAGCTAAAAACAAGAAAATATAGACTGATATAATTGTGAAAGAATTTGAGACTTCTAAACTCAGGTTACGAGAATAAATCAAAATGCTGATAAAATTGAGGAAAAGTTCTTTAAGAAGAAATGAAACTAAGTAAAAAAAATAAAAAAAAATATGTATTCACATTATATATCACATGAAATTTATATCATTTACATAAAAACATTAAGTATTTTAATTTTGGAGAAATTCATGTGTTAACTTTATTAACAAAGAATCATTTACCATTTATCACAGTAATAATGGATATAATACCAGCAAAATGCTTCAAAAATACGTTTCTTGTATACGCTTAATCGAATAAGACATGTCGGAAACATTGGTATTCGTTTAAGCAGGGCTGACTGTATCATAATCCCTAAATTTGTTGACAATATTAAAAACAGCGATTCAGTTATTCCCTTTTGTGTTGCATGCAAACTATTTTAAAAAATGGCTACCAAAAGTACAAAAGTGGCTACCAATTTTTGTGACATCAGTTGCCAGTGGCTACCATTTAGAAATCCTAGTCTAGAGCTTTATCCCTAGCAGATAAGAAAAGCCGTTATTTGTTTCACTCTCCTATCCCACCTTCATAAGAAATACCAAGTGTGAACTTGCCTTGCGGACAAGTACAAAATGCACCTTGTGAGAGAAAAAAGAAACAAAATTGCAGTTAGCTTTTATATGACAATATTTTCTTGTTTTTGTAAGTTCTAGTAAGTTTGGTTAAAAAAAAAAGGTCTAGGATAAAGTGAATACTAATCAGAAAAAAGTAGCAACTAGATTAAAACTGTCTAGGGGCCACTGACAGCTGACTAAAAGTTTGCATTTTCAGGTTTGCCATCGTAATTTAGGAGGTGCATCAAAAGTATTTCAACCTTGGTTCAAACTTTTACAAAATCTTGCACTCATCAAGGTGCTACTCTAACTACTTTTATTTATCGATTAATCTTTTTTAAAAAGATACAAACATCAATCATTTGAAATATTTTAATCAATATAAGTCAAAAAACTCAAAAATAACTATCCAGACTGTTATTTTAAAGAGATTTCTACGCACAAAATAATCTATTTTAACAAAGATTTAATTCATTACTGCATCATGTGTTAAAGTATTCAAACAAATCAAATCAAAACATTTTTCAGGGCTTAGAATAGATTTTTAGTTTGTCCCTAAGGGCAAAAGGGGCCTAAATTCCAAATAAAACCTTTGATTGCTCCACCCCCTTGCATGGGCGGATTTATGGGGGGGCAGAGGGGGGCAATGCCCCCCCCAGGTTTGGGATGACTTTATATAGTAACAGCACATCTTTGAAAAATTTAAAAAAAAATCATTATTTTTTTGTTTTTGAATAGTTCAGAAGAGAATGGTGGATTTATAGGAGGGGGGGGGGCAAAGGGTGCAATGCCCCCCGCCAGTTTTGAGAGGAGTTCATATAGTAACAACTTATCTTCCAAAATCTTATAACAAAAAAAAATCATGATTTTTTCTTTTTTGAATAGTTCAATGAAAATGAAGAGAATAGCGAATGTCCTTTTCTGAAAGGAGAAAAGAAAAAAAAAAAAAAACGAACATTAAATACAAATAGTACAGCTGTCACTGGGGTACTGAAAATTGGTCTAAATTCACTATTTTGGACTGAAAACCATTTAGGCTAGTACATAAATGAAAATCTAGACTAAACGAGCTATGCATTCAGCTGCAACACTTATAATAAGTGACGTTTGGGACCCTCCCTCCCCCCTCCCCAATTTGCGCTAACAGAACGATCTACTCGTTACGATTTATTTTCTCTCTTTTCAGAATGCTTATTTCCAATTTACGTGATTTCAAAAACTAGATGTTTTGGGTTGTTACAGACGAAAGATTTTGAAGAACCTTCTGGTATCACACGTTCAAATGAAATTGGCTGATTTGAAATGTATGCTATTGCAAAAAAAGTACATAGCTAAAAGGTTTTTGTACGGAAAAATACTATCAAATGTAACAGTTAACACCATACTCCACGAATGTATGTAACAATGAAACAAAAAACTAGAAAAATTGTCCAACCATTGAACAAACAGAACGTAAAATCATTGTAAACAATGCGTTAACTTTTTAGGGGAAAAAATTAAGAATCTCAATTTCTAGCAGTTCAAAACTAAATTTCTAATTTTCCAGAATCATACATTGTAAGGAAAACGTCTGAATAAAAGAAAAAGTGAGGGAAATATATTTCCGGCACGAAAGCTTTGCACAATTCTTGTAAGATTGCATTATTACCTGATGAAATGTTTTTCTAACTGTGTTTTCTTTATTTTTTAAAGGAAAAAATTGTATATATGAAACTAATAGTTTGGACTGTACTTCATGCGCTTGGAAAATTTTCGGCTTGTCATTTTTTTTTTTGAGAAAGAAAAATAAATACTATTGCAAACTGAATAAATTTCAATTATCTGAGCGTTCTGATTAATTGAATCTTTTTACTTAGAGAGAAAATAACATTTTCCTTACTTTCTAAAGACTGTTTAAAAATTAAGGTAAGTCATAATCATCTAAGTCTAAATGAGACAGTTATTGTTATTATTGAAATCTGAGTAAATCAGTCATCAAAAGTTTTGGAAAAATTTACTGAAATTTGATAAAAACCGATAAAAACCTTACACAGATCGGTAAAATCGTAAAAATCCTTTAACTGTAAAATCTGACGAATTTTCGTTAAAATTACAAAAAATCAAACAAAAGTCTGCAGGTAAGAGTGAATTATATGCAGAACCGGATTTGCCTATAAGATAAACAAGCTATAGCTTATGGCCCCTGCTTTGAAGTGGACCCCTAACTCTCAAAAAATTGTGATTTGTTCAATTGTTCCTTAAAAAAATGGAAAGTGCTTGAAAAACTAATTTCATTTTCAAGTACTTGAAAACCTTGAATATTTGGAAACGTGTGGCTACAAACCTTAAATTTTAAAATTTGTAACAAATTGTAGAGGAAGGAATGCCAAAATGTGCCAAATTCAGCTCCTTGCTACATCTTGCATCAAAAATGTAAAAATCATGGTTCTCGCGTTTGTAACATATGACTTGAAATAAATTTTTTTGTGACTCACATGCTTCATATCTTGCTATTTATTTAATCCCGAATGCAAAATTTTGGAAATTCTTTTGTATTGATTGCTTTTATCTTACTTTTACTGCATATTGTTAATCTGTTTAGCCCGGGAAAAAATGATACACTATCCCTATTCCTTTTCGTTTTCTGCACTATTTATAATTTTAAAAAAAAAAGTTGTAATGAGAAATTAGTTTATTTTTTCTTTTAAACTTAAAGTAGCCGTTTCTTACAAAGTTTGAACAATACTGTACAACTGTATAATCTACTACTCAATTTCAGAGACTGGAAAGTACAAAATTTTAAAGTATTAACTTGCATCACAAAGCACTTTTAAAGCGTAAAACTTTAAAAAAAAATATTTGCCTATTATTTCCAGTTAATCCTCATAAGACTTCAAAATGCAGAATTTTATATCCAATTTATATAATTTCCTCCTGTGACCCCCGGGCTCCCTAAAATTAGAGATATTCTATATCCCACTTAAAAGGGAGCCCTGCGTCACTCCCTTAATACCAGCCCCCTCTCTTTTAAGGTCAATTCAAAAAGAACAGCATGATTACACCCAGTAATGAAAACGACACATAAAAAAGTAAAGAATGATCTTATGCATCACAGAAAACAGATAAAAACAGGGGGGGGGGGGGGGGCAATTAAAAATGTTGCTTCAAAAAAAAAAAAAAAGTCCTGCCCCCCCAAGGACTTAGTCCTAAATCCGCCTATGCCCCCTTGGAGGTACTGCAGCCAAAATCTAATGGGCACCAATTCACATGGGGGCACATACGTGTAGCAAATTTTGTTTGATTTTACGCTTCAATAGCTTTTACTCTAGAACAGCTGCAAAAAACTGGTCACACAGAAACAATCACTTTCTGAAAATGGTCAAAATGGACTCAGCACAGCTCAAAATGTGCAAATACTTCAAAATTAAAAAAAATTCACAAATCCAATAGTTTTTTCAATGTGTTACATGTAGAAGAAAAAAACAAGAAGTTCCGTCCAAAACTAAACAAGCATACTTTCTCGTATACTTTTATCGACTTTCTAATATGTGATCAATATTCTAAAATTAGCTCAAACCCCAATTATTTCAAAGATAACTTTTTTACATTAAAACCTGATTTCTAGAAATAAAATATGCCTTGCTCATATGAAGAAATAGATGAGTAAAAAAATAAACAAAGTAGTAGCACCTTTTAAACAAAGCAGCTAATATATTTTTTTCCATTAAAATAATTTTTTTAGCTTTCAAAAAGAAAAAAAAAGAAGAAATAAAAATAAGCTTATTAAAAAAAAAACTACATTAAGTCAAAAAAAGAAAAAAATCATTTGTTTTCCGCCAATGCCAAAAAATAATTTTAAAATGAATAAATATACTTTTAAAATAAATAAAAAACAATAAAATGTCAACTTGAAGAAATAATTTTCATTATTAAAAAAAAATTGTTTGCGCATATCTTAAAATAGAAACAGAAAAGACTCTGAATTTCTCCACCAAACACTGAATACATAAATTAAAACATTAGCATGAAGATAAAAACAAATCATATCAACAATAATTATTAAAAAACCACGCAAAACTATGGCTGCGGAGTTGAAGTCAGAGTCGATCTCATTTCGGGATAAAAGAGTCGGATTGGGGAGTCAAAGGTTTTTAATTCAAAGTCTGAGTCAGAATCGGTCATTTTCCCCTTAAGTCCACAACTTTGCCAATGTTTGAGGAGTTGGGCTTATTTTGGGATAAAGGAGTCGGAATCCAAGATGAGTTTAAATTTCTATGAGTCGGAGTCAGCCATTTTACCTGCTTGTTAAATTTCTTCCAAAGCTACGGAGTCAGATTTGGAGTTCACTGCCCTATTAATTCCAGGAGTTGGAGTCAGGAATTGGTCATCAAGAACTATTTCCAACAAAATTTATTTGCAGTAAATTCGCTTTTAAGTTTGGGATCTATATTGACTATTCCTTTCCGCGTAGGCACTAAAGTTAAAGGATTTGAACTGTACAAAATTGAATGAAAAATTGTTCAAATCAAAAAGATATTTTCTATGCATGTTCTTTATCAAAAGCTTTTTTCTACAAAGTTTGTTTGACGAAAATTAGCCTCAAAGTTCGAGATTTTCATTTGCCATGAATTTCCCTGTCGGTGCTAATGTTAGTTTTTTTAAACTGTTCAAAATTAAACAAAGAATTGTTCAAACCCAAAAATGAAATATAGGAGTAAGGTGCCCTCGCCGAGATCTTTCAAACAAAAAATATTTGTTCGAATTGGACAATTCACTCAAAAGTTATTAGGGGGGACAGACAAACTGACACACATTTCCCCCATCTAAATACCCTAATTTCCAATTTTAATTTTTTGATATTTATTTAATTATTTTATTTTTGACTTTTTTTTTTTTTTTTTGCTTTTAACGATATTTTTTAATGCATTAAGCCTTCTTTTGTGTTTTTTTCTTCTTTATCAAACTCTTACTGGGAAAGTAGGCTAAAAAACAGAGGTTAATCTTAATTTTTAAAGAAAAAACTTGGAATGCACTGATTGCTGTAATCAGTAATTGGCCACATAACTGATTTTCTTTTATAATCGGCTATTTTATTGATGATCTATAATCAACCAATTTTAAATAATTAATCTGCTGAAAAATTAACACTTCATTTTAAATTAAAATTACTTTTGTTAGAACAAGAAACTACAGTGAACGAAATTATTACACCCAAACAATAGTTTTGAATTCTAGTTGTTGTGTGGCCATCCAATTTAAAATTTGAATTATTATGGTAGGGGTGTGAACATGTTCGTATTTCTTTAGGGAAAAAAAACAAAAATGGAAAAAAAAGGGGTTACAGGAAAAATTTCAAAAAAAAAAAAAAAACTGAAAAAAAAATTGAAAAAGATTTTGAAAAAATGAACCTTGAAACAAAAAAGAAGCATTTAGGGGGAGGGGGATGGAACAGCAGGGAGCCAATAGTTTCTTAAGTAGTTTAATTACTTTCTGAAATCAAATTCAACGACAGCTAAAGCATTTACATTTGTTTAAACAAACCTGAATGATGATCTCATATGGCCGAACAAGATCTTGGGGCTTTGTCACTCTTTTGCCCTCGATTGCTGTTTCAGAAGTTGAGCCCATATTTTGCTTAAGGGATTCAATAAACAAAAGATTTCGTTCTATAGTTTTGGAAAGTCGAATGTAAGTCAAGTACGATTGTAGAAAGGCAAGACTTGATTGAGCAGCATCAGAACGACCTTTCCCAGCCTGAAAAAATAAGGTAAACAATGTTAAAAACAGAAGATCTTAAATACAAACTAAGACATATAATATGCTCAGGTTTACGCTATAGTGTACAGATCTTTACATGGTTCGTACTTATTTTCAGAAATAAAATGAAGGAGTCTTGAAGGAGTGAAAGTGATTTCGAAGGAGTACTAATTGGGCTGTCATTAATGATGTCGCTTTTTTTTCAACATATTTGATCCCTTCCCCCTTTGTCACAAAGTGTCACACTTCACATAACTCCTCCTCTTGCCACATGTCATATTTTTTTAAACATATTGTTACAATAGCTTGTCACTTTTTGCCACCCTCTCTCTTCGATTTGTCACAATTTCATGAACCCGTCTCCCCCTCAAGGTATGACATCACTTGTGGATGACCCTGTTTACAATATCATAACAGCGATTTACTAAATGATTTTTTTTAACACAATCACTTAATATCGTACATCTGTTTACGTATTTTTTAACATTTAAATAATAATTAAACAACCTGACTTTTGCTGCTGAGAATGCGGTGGAAGGACTTGAAAAAATAGCCGAGCACCATTTAAGCATGTTTTACTTTGTGAAATGTCTTTGTCATCTAATAATATTTTCACCTTCAACTATTATGACCTATGATGAATTGGAAAATCATATCTTTATGAAAGAAATAATTATACAAAATTACATTAAAACCAGCCATATACAATCGCCCAAGACGAAGTTAAGTTGTCGATTGAAGTATTTTAAGTTACTGTCATAGAGGAAGATTATGTGGTCTTGAACTAAAAAAGAAGGAGTTAAAACCAAAATTAAGGAGTTTGAAGGGCCCTTCAAAAAATTTTCTAAATGAAGGAGTATTGGAGGAGTTTTGAAGGAGCATACAAACCCTGTCTTTAAATGAAAAGAAATCCACTATAAAATTATTAACTACAATGGGTAAAATTTTCAAGATCACATAACTTCATTAACTTAATATGTATTTTTATGTGAAAAGAATCTTCGAAACTAAAGAGAGATCAAGCCTTATGTATATTAAAAGAAATCCTGAATAGAGTTTGCAATTTAAAAAGGTCACACAAACACAGCAATTTGTTGCAGTACTCAGAGATTAAAATAGACACAAATATGTATAAAAAAAGAATAGAATTTAAAAAATAATTTAAAAAAACACGTTGTTTATCATTTTGTAATTTATGTGAAAGTTGTTGATACATTCATCACTCAATTGTATTTTTCAAAATGATTCTTGCTGGCCAGAACACAAATAAAATTTCAGAAGTTTTTCAAAATGTAAAAATAACAGGAAAAACTTGTAAAACTAAATAAAACTACAAATCAAGAATTGTTATCAGTACTTGATGCTTGAATTATTAATTGCATTTGCTTTCCAGAAACCAGTTTCTGAACATTTGGCTTCAAACTTGTGACACTATCAACAGATTTTCGATTTTTAACACTGAACAAGCGAGCCACATGGATTATCTTTTGCCGGTCACCATGTGACCCGAAGGCCATAGGTGCAGATGCACACCACTGCACAGTGTTTCGATTAGTACAAGCTAGGTGGACAAAAGTCATGTTGAAAATTCGTAACTTTGGTATTGGGATAATGTAAACAATGAATTCAAAACATGATGTTTAGTTATTTATTTATGTCTAACTCCCTTCTGTCATGTGAGCAATAAGGTTCAAAGGATTGTCATCACACAAAATTCAAGTGTTCCTAATTTCATACGATTTTCTTTCTCAAGATAGATGTTATTTATACTAGTAAATGCTTTTTTTCTTAATTTAATTAATCTATCTAATAGTTAAACAATGTTAAAAAAAATTGTAAAAGATGAACAAAGGTTTTTTTTTTTTTGGCCCGTTTAAAAACTTTCAAGTGATGGAAATGATGTGTACCCATTTGCACCCAGGCTAAATTTTCTGTATATAGTAACTGCCTGCAGCTTTCCCATTATTAATTAGGCATAGTACAGTCAGCACACTCGAGCACAACAACCCAAAGCTTTGGGTGCTTCAATCATTCTTCAAAGAAATCTCTCCTCAAAAAGTACTCTGGAGAAAAAATACTTAGTACTTGAGTGTGTTGACTATAATACATCTTATTAATAATGGGAAAAGTGCAGCTATTATGTACAGAAAATTTAGCCCGGGTACAAACGGATAAAATCATTACCATCACTTAAAAGGTTTTAAACAAACAAAAACTCCTTCTATCTTAATTTAAAAAAAAAAAAAATATTGCTTAATCATCAGATAGAGTAATTAAATTACGGAAAAAAAAAACACTAACCAGTATAAATAATATCCATCTTGAACAATTAAATTATGTTAATTTAGGAACACTTTAATTTTGTATGATGAAGTAATGAATTCTGAACTTGACTTTTGTCCAGCTAGCTTGTATTAATCAAAATACTGTGCACTGATTCATTCATTTTAGGTCATTTCATCAACTGTCTGACATTTTCAATATGTTGGTTTTTTTTCATGCAACTTGTGAAAAGTTTTGTATTAATTGCTTCACAAGCACTGTTCATACTTAGTGTTTTTTTTTCAGCTGGAGGTTTTTTGAATATGTTTATTTTAGACTAGAAAGTCACCCGTCAAGGTATGAGGGGTGAAAATTGCATCTCTTCTTCTACATTTGAACGAAGCAATTACCTGTTTGATGGTATTTTGATAGTTGTAATTTTAATCCTTACTCCAGAGGATTAACCCTAAAGTCCAGTAGATCGCATTCATTGCTGACCACTTTTTCGTTTCTTCATTCAGTCTTGTCAAAATAAAGGATTTCCATGCATGTCAAACATTACCAAAAAATATCATCAAATTGTCATAACATGGAGGAAGTTTCATTGTTGATAACGTCAGGAGCGTTACTCGATCATTGGCTATCTTTACTAATAATAAAGCTCAAAGTCTCTCTGTCTGAATGTCTGGATCTCTGTGACGCGCATAGCGCCTAGACCATTTGGCAAATTTTCATGAAATATGGCACAAAGTTAGTTTGTACAGTGGGGTGTGCACTTCGAAGCGATTTTTCGAAAATTCGATTTTGATCTTTTTCTATTCCAATTTTAAGAACATTTTTCCGAGAAAAATTATCATAAGATAAATGAGTAAATTACGAAATTATCATGACATGGAATGGGAGAGCGAATGAACATAGCCAATTGGCGAGAAATTCGTCATCCATTATTTGTAGATATACAGGCGAACCGAATGAACTTTTAATTTTCAACTATGGGCAAAGCCATGCGGGTACCACTAGTTATATATATGAAGACTATAAATTACTTTTAATCTTCTAAAATATCAGTACTTAATTATATATGATACCTGAATATATTTAATCAGTTTAATTTTGGTAAAAAGAAGAGAGAACATACCTGATCTTTCATTTCGTCTCTAACAACTTGCAATGCGTCCTTGCAATCTAACAATAACCGTTCATAAACTTCTATTTTTGCCTGCAAATCAAGTGCTTGTTCAACCTGTACTTGTGCATCTTGAACGTTCAATAAAAACAATCTGATTTTTTCATGCCTTACAGGAATCTTACGACCTTGCCATTCAACTTCTGATAGTGTAACAGCTTGCTTTTCTCGAGTTTGGGCTATTAAATGCTGGAAAAAAGGAGGAGTTACAGTTGTAATATATCAAATCAAACAACAGATACACATATAACACTAGAGGCTTAATTTCGAAAGAATTCAACTTTCATATTTGTGGTAAAAGTTACAGATACTCTCAAGACAAAACTTTTTAAGATATAAAGAAGGTGTGTCCCAAACTTTGAATTCAAGTCAAATAGAAGAATAGAATACAACACTATATATTTAAAAAAAAATTTAAAAAGTAACTTCTTCTACAAAAAGTGTTTAAAAATGGAGAATATTATTGACAAACACAATGAAGAAGAATTGTGATGTTTTTTTAAGAAACAAAAAAAAAAAAAAAAAAGGGAATGATTTCACTTAATTAAAGAATAATTTATTTTCCATTATCTGGTAATAAATCACAGTTTTCTATTAACTATGATCCCATCAACTTCCCAGTTTAACTTATTCACTGATTATTTATTTATTTCATATTATTCTCTCACTTTTTTTTTACATTTATTTATTTTTTTAAAAACAGAAATCTATCAAAAGACAAAAATTTTCATACCTATTTGTATTTCAAATACACATACACACATTTCAATAACAGAATCAAAAATTTTAGTTGAACAAGCAATTAAAAACAATACTGAGCAGCTCAGTTTCTACTCAGTGCTACTGTTACAGCATACAGAGACTGCTGAAATCTCTAGAATCTACGACTGACTAGTACAATGCTTTCAATTCTGTTTAAACTCTTGCTCTGGAGCAGAGATTTGTATCTTCATAACTAATAATAAAGTCAATTTAAAACAAAAAAGCACAAGAATCGGTCATAACTTCAAAGAAGGAAAAAGAATCAATTTAAAAATTTGTATTGAGTAATGTAATAATGATCAGTTTAGTCACTTCACTACATACACATATTACAGGAAGGAATTACATCATCATGTCAGGGTTGCCAACCTTGGAGGAATAATTTGAGAAGCATCTGTGGTGATTTTGAAGAGCAAATTATTGACATTTTGAGGAGCAGTTGGGTATTTTAAATAAAAACCAATAAAAAAATGAAAACCACTTAACTAAAACTTAGAGTTTTAATAATCATGCTAAGCATTAGTATAAAAATATATTCTTAAATTAATAAAACAGCTTTTAACACAATTTCAATCTTTGAGTATAAGTATTTTTAATTTCCAATATTAACATGTTTGACATGGCTTACGTTCGACAAGCACGACCAGTAGCGACCGGTTGTTTAATCACGTGACGGCAATGACGTCAGCGGTTACTAACCGGTTGTTCACGAACCAATGCTTCATCTAACACTTTCAGTTGATCACCGGTTACTAGCGAAGACATGACGCAGATGAATAACACACAAGTGAAAAATACATATAATTGATCAAAAATGGCACGTGGTTCCATCAACCAATCAACCAGCCAGAGTTGCAGTTGACCGGTAGATCAACCGGTTAGGCTCATAAAACGACATTGGAAGCTACTAGTTAACCGGTAGCTCTCAAGAACGCTGCAGTTAGCAACCGGTTTCTCATCGGTCGACCGGTGAGATTCGTCGAACGCAAGCATGATAATAGCAAAATGTAAGCTTGAAAACGTTCAGGCATGGAAATGCAGAGCTGCAGAGTTTCGCTCATTTTTCGGACCAGTTGGCAACCCTGTCAAGTAAAAAAAAAGAAGAAAAAAAAACAGAAAAGTTTTATATTAGTTTGAAGCAAAAACAAACTACAAATAAGGATCACACAAACATATTACAATAAAAATTGGTAACTTTGTTAAAAATCATGTTAGGTTCAAGAATAGAACCTGAAAACAAGCTAAAGGCTACTCAACGCTCATAACTTTATATTTGCAGCCGTTTTTTTGTTACTTAAAAATTACTTATTGTAAATTGAAAATTAAAATGGCATAACATTCAATTAAATACAAAGTATTTCTAGATTCTTTGTACAATAACTTTCATTGTTTAGCTTTTAAATAAAACTCTTTGAAAAGAAGTAAGTACATTTATTTGCATAAATTTTAAAAATGAAGTTTTTAACAAATATTATAATGGCTTGGACATTTATCATATGCCTTTTATTGATTTCAAAATTATGTTTATGTTTTTTAAATTCTAAATTTGTTCAAATGTTGCTTTCTCTTGTATTTTGTGCTCTTTGTCTTAGTCTTGCAACTAACTATTCTTTTGTTATGTGCAGTCTTTTTTTTTTTTTTTTTTGTTTACTAAGTGAAAACAAATAAATCAATTATTACCAGAAATGAAAGCTACCTAGATTTGAGAGCCCTAGTATGTCTTATTATTAGTTCTATTGTTAGTCTTCTGTGCTGTTCTCGCACAGTTCAAGAAAGCTTTTATTTATCTTCCTTCTGAAGCAAGTGTTGTTCGGCCAAAGCAAAAATCATATTTAATTTTCTTGCTGTTATTAACAAAATAGAAGGGAAAAAGCAAATGAATACTTACATCTAAATCAGATGCTAACAAATCTTCTCCAGAAGTCTTCCCAGAAAGCCTCATTTTCATTAGATCATTGATTGCAGTTTCATCTCCAATATTATAAGCACAATAACGAATATTTGGAATTAATTCCTCAACTCGCTGCTTGTATAAAACAACTTCATCTTCATTCAATGCTTCAGAAAGCTTTTCATATATTGTCCTTTAAAAACAGAAGCTTTTAAAACAATTCTTAAACATATGCATATGTAATTAAATGAGACTGTTTTGAACAAAATTGCAATTTATAATATGATGCGTTCAGCATAATTTCAATTTGAAAATCAAAAAAATATTTACTGTGATATTCTGAAACATTCTATAGCTGACTGCCATTGTTGCAGCTCAAAATATAATGACCCTTTTATCCAAGCAGAATATGCCTAGAAATGAAAACATAGTTGAAATGTCGAATCTCTGAAAAATAACGACTACAAACATAATTTCAGGACTAGAAATAAATTTTACAATACAAACTTTACAGGGCAAAGTGAAATAGTTAAGATAACTTATGTATTTAAAAAAAATGACAGGGGTCGACCCAGGTTTTATTTTTTGGGTCCCCATTTTGTGAAAAGGCAAAATATTTTTGTGAAATTTCGTTATTTTTGTGAAAAAGCAAAATATTTTTGTGAATTTTCTTTATTTTTGTAAAAAAGACCTTCTCGTGATTTTTTTCTTGAAAAAGATTATATTAAAGCATTTTTAGCTGTCGTATCGTTATAGAAAAGCCCTAGACAGGTTTTAGGGGTGATTGCAAGTTCTTGAAGAATACCTGAAGGCTGTCAAGAGAAAATGCGCTGGGGGAGGGGGGAAGTCAGACCCTTAACATTTTATTCGTAATTTGACACATACATTACATTTATTGCTTTCTACAAATATACATATTCAAGGCACACTTTCTTAAGGTGAAAGTCTCACAACAGATTTCCTGTTTGCCCCTCTCAAATACTTTAAGAGCAATGAAAATTGCACATGCTGCTGAACGTAATGATAACTCCTAATAAATACAATATGAACAGACTCAAAGATATCACATATTTCTTAACACAGAAGTGAAATACTCATTAAAGATTCCATGTATGTGTTTGAAAAACTTAAAAGTAATTAAAACCTAAAATAATACTGCACCAGCATTCAGCGTTTAATTTTTTGACTTTTGACGTTCTTACAGAGTAGGTATTTCATTTAAAACTTTGCAATTTAATGATGTTAATAAATATATAAGAAATTTTATTTGTTTGCCTCTTAACAAGGTACAGTAAACATCAAAAATGCGAAAAATTCGTTTACCATGTCCGATGTAAGGAAATCAAGATCTTCAAAACAAATAAAAATATAAAAACAGCATGTAAAATAATTTTATTTTAAGTAAAGTTATTTTAGAATTGGATTTTGAAACTCAACACAAATTAATACTAAATATATATTGCGTAATAAGAGTAAAATTTAGGATTTTCCTGAAAACAAGCTACCAATCACAAGTGTCCCTCTCCCGTCCCCCCCCCCCCCTGACGCTCTCAAGCAAAAACACCTCACGCAGCAAGCAAAAAGATAAGATGGGGGAAGGTGGAAGAGGCTCCCGTGTAGATGCGTACACATTTGCGGTTAAAAAATATTGTGAAAAGGCTGCCTTTTATAAATTTTTGTGAAGGGGCTGCTTTTACGACGCGGAATTTTGTGAATGGGGCCGCTTCTGCGACGCGGAATTTTGTGAATGGGGCCGCTTTTGCCATGCCGAATTTTGTGAAGGGGCAGCAAAGCGGCCCCAATTTGGCGCTGGATCGACCCCTGAATGAAAAACTAGGAATTTTATTTTAGAAGTTGCATTACTTAAAAAGAGAAAAATATAATTTATAATTACAAGTTTATAAAAAACTTGTATTGACATGTTATTTTACATTTTCAGCATATTTAGTGTAGTTTCAACTATTAAACATTCATATATCACTAGATCTGGATGAGTACCAAAATCTTTGTTATACAATAACCGCCACTTATAAAATCACTGGATTATAAAATCAGCCACTTTAAAGAATCAAATATGGAAGAACATAATCACTACAATGCCAAAACATGTTAAAAACATCTTTTAATAAAATCATTATCGCCTTTTTTTTAAATCAAGTTTTGGAAGATTATTTGTTAAAATTTTAAAAAGAGAATTATAATATGTTACAAATTGTTGCAGAAATAATACATTCCAAAGTTATGTCACATCAAAAAGTAGAGGAATCGATCTCGGAAGATGAGAAAATGGCAGTGCCATTTTTTCTCTTTTCAGTAGATGTTAGAAAAACGCTTGGTGGTCATACGATGTACTAATTAAAAAAAGGAGTATGTAATGATGAAATTTACAAAAATTTTCATAAACATTCAAACGCTGATGCATTTTCACTTTCAAATTCTGTTAATCATACAACAACACCAATAGTTCAAGACCCTAATGTAAATTTTAAAAAAAATTACTTCTTGATTCGATAAAATGTCAACTGTATTTTAAAACACTTAAAAGAAATTTTATTAAATTGATTTGTTCTTTTAATTGCATTTTTAAATTTTTTCTACTTCAGAAATGCGGGTTTATAAAATCCGTCACTTTATAAAATCAAATGTCCTCAGAACGAATGTGATTTTAATAAGCGGCGGGTACTGTATCTATAAATGAATTACCTGCGCTTCAAGTTTAGTTCTAGCGTCACATTTCGAACTTTCGCAAAGAGTTTCTAAATCAGAAGCAATTTTCGTTGCTTTTCTCAACCTTGAAACCAAATGAAACTTCTTTCTAGTTTCAGTATTAGCTTCCTGCTTCAACTGCATAGCATATCCCCAAGCTCTCTCAGCCATCATCAATGGAATGTATAGAAATCTAAAGGAATATACATGCCAAAAAGCACCAATTACACACTTCAACATAAAAAACTAAACTGATATGAGCAAACAAAACTTTTTTTAAAAAGTAAATGCCTCAATAGGGCATGAAATCCAGATTAGTACATTTGAATTCATTACTAATGGGAATTGGCCACTTTTTTCGCAAGTAGGCCATACTAATAAAAAGAAAAGGAAGTTAAGAGCTACATTATTTATCGAAAGATTAATAATCTACAATGTATTTTTTTTTAGAGAGGCCACTCTCACCGGACAAAATAAATTCCCCGAGATTTCTATGCTTTTAGAGTAAAATTCAGAAACTCCAGATACCATGAAAAATATTTTTGATATTTTACTTTACTTTAAGGCACATTTAAGTCACAGTAATGTATACCATATCTATAGATATGTTTAATGTCTCTTACAAGCATGTTTAATGCTATGTACTGCGGACTCTATCTGAACACTCCCTAATGTGAACACTAAAATATTCTGAACAGAGCCGGCCTTAAGCCGATTAGAGCAAAAGAGCCCAATAGGGCCCCCCGCCAGCACGGTCCCCGCTCTAAAATATACTTTTTTCCCTCACAAAAATAAATAAGAAAATAAAGGAAATAAAAAGTTCAAATGAACTTAACTGATATATATCATAAAATGCTTAACTGATATTCATTCTGGGGTATGGAGCTACTTTCAGTGCAGTTAAGGGAGTAGGAGGAGTTTCCTGAGGCTTTTAGCATCCCTAAAAAAGTTAGCAAATACATGCCCGAAGCTACTAGTCTCAAATAAATTTCCAGAAGAAAAAATTAAAACATATAGCCAGTTGAACATTTTTAAATCCATATCTAAGGCCGTACCCTCTGTACCCTAAGACTTCCGGTCAAGCGAAATTAACTAGGTGGTGGGAACCAAAGTACAAATTTTTAATAACTATCAGCAATTAATACAATCTGCAATAAAGTAAAGGTCAAGGGCCCTTATCCCAAGATCTTACTATCACATGAGCAGTGCGGAGATTTACCAGAGACTCAGAGGAATTTTCAGAGCTATATTTTTAATTTATTTCATTTATATATTTACTTTTATTATTTTTTTCCTTTCTTTAATTGTATAGATAAAAAATCTTAAAACTCAACAGAAATGACTATTTCTTTAATACACAATTATTACTAACGTAGGTACAATTCTGAAAAATAAATAAATGATAAACTTCGGATACTGCAGGCTTAATATGCGTAAAACATCTCCATAACAATTCCAAAGAAAGCAAATTGCCATTCATCTTCTAACGTTTATAGGTGTAGCCTGAAATTTGGTTTGTAAACCTTCAAGGCCAAAAGATTTCGTGGGGCTTTGAAGGTTTACAAACCAAACCATTTAAAATATCATAAATAATGCCCGTTGTTCTTTAGATTTATTCAAATACTGTCAAACTTACCTACCCCAGATGCAAGTTTTTTGCTGTTGAGCGGTTCGGGAATTATTTTTAGTTTTTTTCACCTGCCCTGATGTATGTGCACATTTTAACAGAAAGTTTTTGCTCCCACCTCCCCATTTGAAATCTAAGTAGAGAACTCTGTCTACCTTTGTCAAAGGTCCCCAAGTGCCATGATCAGAAAGTGAATATAATGGTCTAATTCAACTTTCATAAAATTCCTCATTAAAAAGGCGTAATTAAAAGAAATTATTGAAACAAAAATCATACCTAACATCAGTCAATACCTCTTCTGTAATTTTTTTTGCTTGATATCTGTGCTTGGAGGCCAGAATAAAATGCAAAGATTTCCGTATGCGTCGTAATTTGCGGCTGCAATAACTTCTACAAAATTGCAAGAAATTTTTAATTATAAAGAGCTAAAGTCAAAAAAAAAGCAAAAAAAAAAGTAAAAAATGTAACCTGTAACGCTGGTAGTCACCATGACGTAACCCATGCTGCTGCTGAGCATCCTTGATTATATGCAATACTAGGATATGTGAAGGAAAATGTTATTGAATAAAAGATAACATAATAACCGATATTTAAAGGAAGTCAGAGTACAGTCGAACTTGCTTATAACAAGCCCTGATTTAACGAGAACTCGGATTTAGCAATTACATCAGAAATACTTAGCAAAGAGTGCAATGTCACTAACTCTCATAAAACTAATGCAAGATTGATTATAAAATCAGTAAGGTCTACTACTACAGGGTTTGTACTCAATTTCAGAAATAAAATGAAGGAGTTTTGAAGGTGTAAAATGAGATTTTGAAGGAGTACTAATGAGCTGTCCCTGAATGATGTCGCTCTTTTATTCATCCTGGTGGTACCAGCACGGCTTTGCCTGTAGTAGAAAATTAAAAGGTCATTTGGTTCGCTTGTATAGTAACAAATAACGGATGATGAATTTTTCGCCAATTTTCTATGTTAATTTGCTCGCCCTGTTATGGTAATTTGCTTGTCCATATTATGGTAATTTGCTTGCCCTTCGTTATGATAATTAGCTTGATAAAATGCTCTTAAAATAATAGAAAAAAAATCGAATTTTCGAAAAATCGCTTCGAGGTGCTCACCAGTATCTTATGAACACATTATGTGCCAAATTTCATGAAAATCAGTCGAACGGTCTAGGCTCTATGCGTGCAACAGACAGAGATCCAGGGACACAGACTTTCAGCTTTATCATTAGTAAAGATATTTGACCCCCTTCCCCTTTGTCTCAAAATGTCACACTTCACCTTACTACTCCTCTTGTCACATGCTATAACATATTGTTATAACTATGTAATGTCATTTTTTGGTCTCTCTCTCTCTTCCTCTAGTCACAATTTATTGAACGTGTCTCTGCCTCAAGGCATGACAACACTTGTGGATGTGGATGACCCCTTTTACAATATCATAACTGCGATTTACTACACAGTTGTTTTTTTAACACAATCACTTAACATAGTAAATCTACTTAAGCATTTTTAAATATTTAAATAATAATTAAACAAACTGATTTTTGCTGCTGAAAGTGAGAGAAAAGCAATGATCATAAAACTTGAAAAAATAACCAAACACCATTTAAGCATGTTTTACTTCACTTATGAAATGTCTTAGTCATCTAATAATATTTTCACCTCCAACTTTTACGACTTCTATGCTCAATTTGTAAATCACATCTTTATGAAAAAAATAAATATACGAAATTACTACGTCAAAATTGTAATTATACCTTTGACCTTGTGGCGATGTTAAATTGTCGATTGAAGTATTTTAAATCACTGTCACAGAAGAAAATTATGTAGTCTTGAACTAAAAAAGAAGGAGTTTTGAAGGAGTTAAAACCAAAATGAAAGAGTTTGAAGGACCCTTCAACGTAGGAGTATTGGAGGAGTTTTGAAGCAGCGTACGAACCCTGTACTATCACTTATTATAAAATAAATCAGGAAACAAACATTCATGTTTATTTTACTAGTTACATGTATTTTTAAGGATAAAAGTTAACCATTTGTGTAGTTTTTAATTATTGCTTTAGGGTTTAGACTGAGTTAAAACTTTGGGGGGGAGGGGTAGCCAAAATACTTTGTCTATAAGGAGGGTCACAATGAATCAACTGCGGTTTTTCAGGAAAAATTACATTTGAATTCAAAAAATATTTGACATAACAAGGTTTTGATTAAAAATTCTTTGACATAAGAATGAAAATTAACATTAGATACATAAGCAAAATCAAGGGGGAAAATTATTTTTTGTCATATCAAGGTTTTCGAATTATCGAGAGTATAACTGTATGAAAGTGAACCATCTTTCCCAAACTCCACTTGTTCCTCAAAGTACAAAAAATATAAATGCAAATAGACATTCAAAAAATTTAGGCAGTTATAAAATGCATTTTTTAAAAATACTTCTTGAAACTAAGTGGTTTTAGTGTAGTTCAGAAGATTAAATTCTCATTAATTTTTATGGCTTCCGCACAGTAGAGTAAAGGCCCAAAATAGTTCTCAAATGTCATCAAGGATTCTGTTTCCTTTAAAATGCGATTACTATATATTTTTATTGAAATAAGTCCCAGTTTCGTATGCATTCGGATAGTGAAATACATTTAGTACCCATGCGAATTGGTTCAGAAAGTAAATACAACACACCATTAGTGCAACAATGATTGAGCATCCTGTGTGCATAGAGTTTTTAAAAACGAAAACAAATTAACCTTTTTACCTAAATAGGTTTTTTTGTTTCGTTTTTTTTTTTTTTTTTTTTCATACATGCAGAACTCAGAAAGAATAGCCAATAGTTCTATATCTCATCAATATAACAACAATATCATCAAAATTAAAATATACAATCAAAATAACAAATAAGTTCAATAAGTTTAAATCCAAGTTTAGATTTTTAGAATGTTTGACACACAGAAAACTCTACTATACACTGACGTAGATGAAAAGCACTGTTTTCATTTCTTCAAAAAAGGATACTCTCCAGAGTAAATGTTTTCTGATGAATATCTAGCTCTTTAGAATTACTAACATTGGCACCTTCTTCATTTTTTAAATCTACACCATCTTCAGCAGCCATAGTTTAATACCGATTTGAGGCAAAGAAAACTTGGAAGTAAATTTTTTCTGCAAAAAATTAAAACATAATCACAAAACTCTCATTTACCCAGTACAACAATGAATACGTGTAATAATCAAAAATCTCTTTAAAGAATTTCTAGGCTTGCGGAGCAGACACAAATGTTCCTCAACAAGTCCGAACATTTAAACTGTTAAATTAACTGCAGAAACAAAATAAAAACAAAACATAATATTAAAATAATAATTTACAATTTAAATTTTTCTGAAGCGAATTTGTCGTACTTAAAAAATATTTTTTCTTATTTTGCCCGTGAATATATGTGTCTCGTTTGCTGGATGGTTTTGAACTTGAACTGAATTTTGCTAAAAGTGTTTGGCAACTTCAATCAACTTCATAATTTTAATTAGTTTCCAACGCTAAAGCATCATCTTGTTCTACGTAAGTGTTATAATCTTTTTAAATCGCAATTATTCATCAATAATTTTACATAAACAAAAACCTTTAGAGTAGCTTAGTTCAACAACAATAATTAATGACTGTTATTTCTTGAAACTTAGTTTTCCGATCCATTTTCTTAGAACTTTCATGTGATGAATTCGAGCTACACAGCTTCTATTTCCTTTCAAAATTAATTATTGCGTACAGCTGTGTATTATTCATCATATGAAACGTTACTGATTTAGGCAAATGTTTAGACTCTTATCTGGAGGAGATGTTTGATCTGAAAACAATGATGCCCAGAATTTCATTGAATGGGAGTGGTGTGTGGGCTGTTATATTTTCTTTAATTTTGTTACTGTACCAAGTGTAATCTCATATTGTGACTTCAACCCAAAATTACGTACTAAAAGAGTTGATTGACAAACATTCGTATGATTGAAGTATGCTGAACGTCTGATCCTTTCTTGCAATCTATTGCTTAAGTAAATATTACTACTATAGTGAATTCTACTAGTATTGTTGCGCTTCCCTTTCTAAATTATGATTAATTTTTAGTTTTTTTTTTGTATTGTATTAAATCTATTTCTCTTTTTTTTTTTTAGAATGGCGGACGCTGCTCCAGCCGGTGGACGTGGGGGATTCCGAGGTGGTTTCGGTGGTGGTGGTAGAGGAGGTCGCGGCCGTGGTAGAGCTCGTGGTCGCGGGAGAGGCCGTGGCCGTGGAAAGGAAGAAAAGGAATGGATTCCTGTTACCAAACTTGGACGTCTTGTGAAGGATGGAAAAATCAAAGACCTGCAGCAGATTTATCTGTTTTCTTTACCAATCAAGGTCAGATTAACTCTGGAACTCTTATTTATGTGCGAAATTTCTCAATTCTCCATAGTTGATTTTTGATATTCATACACAGTTAACTATTTAAACACACTAATGTGAACATCCTGATATTCTGAACACATTTTGATGGGCTGGCAAATACATGTACAGTAAAGCCCCGGTCCTGCAAACACCTCTTTATTGTGGGCAAAAAAATTTGTCCTTTTAGTGTCCCTATAGAGGGATTTTACTGTATATCATCGAGTCTCCCTCTATTATGAACGCCCCCGTAATCTGAATACTTGTTAGGTCCCATAAATGTTCAGAGTAGAGAATTTACTGCAGTAATTGCTAAAGTTCTTATAATCTAGTTAACCTTTCCAAAGCAGCTTAATTTTTCCTATCCTGCACAGGTTTGCTTTACATAAAGTAGATTGCCTATAGCATGGATATTCTGTTACCTGATTAAAAATATTTGAGAAAACATATGCTGAAATTTTGAATTTGCAATCTAAACTGTATTTTGTGTGGTAATTGTTTCTTGTGCTGCATTCTACCAGAAAAGATTGAGAACATTTAAAGTGTTTTTGGCTGCTCCTGATTCTATCCATAAATTATTTATTCGGGGGTCGATCCAGACCCAATTTGAGTCCAGTAATGCAATCCCTTTACAAAAAAATTGTATCTTAACACAGGGTGTCTACCAACCTGGAAAAGTCAGGGAAATTAACTTTTGTCTGCAGAAAACCTGGAATTTTTTTAAAATTAGAACCTGTTTCAAAGGATTTTCCTTTTTTGCAGTTTAGTACAATTACTTGGTCAGAAATTCTGACTGCTTTAGGCGTGATCTCACAATTAAAAGTCTTCGGTCAAAAGACAGGCTGCAAATGTTGAAGTGAATACAAATACCTATGACGCCGTGCAATAGATGTTGAAGTGCAGTGAACTTTTAGAAGCAAAGTTGGGTTTTTGCAAGGGTTTTTAGTAAGATTCCTGGTTGGTAAACCAAAGGCCCTGTATGAAGAGGATGTATTTGATGTGTAACAATTTAATGAAACAATTTCTTAAAAATTATCAGCTCCCAAAAAACAAAGTTTGTTTTAGAGATGAATAGATGTAATAATTTGATATTTACATTTATCAGTGATATAAGCGTAAGGTGCATAAAATGTTGCATAAAGAACAGCTAGGTAACCATTCAAAAGTAGCTAAACTAATCTTTATAAAAGCAACTAGAAAATTTTTGTTTGGGATATGGAAAAGTCAGGAACACACTGTTAACCATTTTACACAACAGCAAAATTTTCCGCCAATATTTCTGGCTAGTTTATTTTGCTTCTGTAGCCAAATACTCCTAAAGTCTCTCTAAAAAAAATAAGTAAAATAGAATTTACTTTTAAACTATCTTAATGGCAGTGTTCGCGCTCAAGTATCCATAACCTGGGTCCCAGGGACCCATTAATGAAATAGATTTGGGTCCTTTGGTGGAAAAAAGGAGTCCCTTAAATTTTAAACAAAATCTTATCGTATCAATGAATATTATAAAAATATTTATACTTGGGGGGAAAAAAGGCATGAAATAAGATAAATTGGTTACTTTTGCGCTAATTTTTTGTGATTATCATTGTAAAATTATTTTCAAATAATACTCTTGCAAGACTTAGTTATGTGAGAAACTATTTGGTCAGTTACAATAAGATTAACTCAAAATTTACTTTAAAAATGTATTTTACCATAAAATAAAAAACAAGTGCCTCTGATTAATCAAGGAAAAAGCACTCCCTTAACCTTTGTTTTCCTGGAAATTTTCTTAGTGAAAAAAAGTGAATAGCCCCCCCCCCCCCCCAAATTATCATTAGCAATTACATAATAATAAACTAAAAAGCAAGCGAATGAACCCAATGCAAAAATCGCGATCGCAAAAACGGAACATTTTTTCATGTGCAATTGCTCATTTGCAAAATTAAATCACTATATTTGACTTTATTGACTCATTCAAGATATCTGTTTTGGCTTTTGTGCTATTTTTAAAATCGCGCCATTTTCAAAATGGCGCGATCGATTAATACCCGACTTTTGCAAGTCCAAATAAAAATAGCCCATCAGAAAGAGATGAATTACTAGAAAAGGAACAAGATTTAAGTGCTTTTGTATCAAATTCAAGTATTCATAAGCAATTTAAGAAGAAAAATGTGAAGTTCAGAACTTTGTTTAACGTGATCGGGAAAATGTTCGCCTTTTTTTTTTTTCCCTCCTTTTATTGGGGATGTAAAATAGTGATTTTCAAAAGTAATTCTGGTTACATGAATGCAAAATAGCTATATTTTTACTGTACAGTTGTCTTGTATTAATCCTGAAGATTGCATTGAAACCACTCTTACTTTAGTTTTTATTGCTGTTTTCAAGAATTTCCTCAAGATAAAATGTTGAGGGAGAGCTTATTCTTAGAATACAGTACAATGAGCTATTTATGAACTTGCAATATTTTGCTCTGTGAGCTCTGCCCAGGAGGTCACTGTAAGCTCCAGTCTTATCACTAAAATTCCATTGACTGGTCAACAGTAGGTGTGTGTTCGAATAGCTGATAAAGAGATAGGGTCTTTTTAATCCCTTTCTGTTGCTTCTCCAGGTCATTGAAGCTTAAAAGCATTTACTAAATAGATTTTTACCATTTTCTTCCATTTTTTTTCCTGGTTCTTATCTTTTGGGTTTTCTGGGTCCCTGGGACCCGATTTTTCGCGTAAGTTGCGTCCCTTTCCCGCGAATTTGCGTAAAAAACCCGCTATAGCGCGTAAACGCGAACCCTGTAATGGTTCTCTTTGCCAGTAAACTTATGTCATTATTGACATAAATTTGAAGTATCTTTTTCTTTGAGAATCTATTTTTGAGTCTATACTTTTTTTTTCAATACTTTTAGTGATTGAAAAATTATTGTGTATCATTTCAGATTTTTCTGAGAAAATAAAAAACATTGTATAAATTTTTAGGCAGTGGTTGCGGCACCGACCGCCGGAAATGCAATGAAGTACCGACCTCCTTCTGCGCATGCGCAGAGTAGAAATTACTGCCTTGGGGTCGGGATTGTTTTATGAACCCGACCAAGGTGGCGTTACGATGGGCGGGATCTAATTTCAACAGCCGACCAATGATATTCTATGCGGTCGGACGAATTATGTATGGCCGACCACACAAATTAAGATACTTTCCCCAATGACCATGCTGAGCGGTCGGACGAAATATGTATGGCCGACCACACAAATTAAGATTCTTTCCCAATGAGTCTAAGCGGTCGGACGAATTATGTATGGCAGACCACCACAAATATTAAGATACTTTCCCAATGACCGTGCTGAGAGGTCGGACGAAATATGTATGGCCGACCACACAAATTAAGATTCTTTCCCAATGAGTCTAAGCGGTCGGACGAATTATGTATGGCAGACCACCACAAATTAAGATACTTTCCCAATGACCGTGCTGAGAGGTCGGACGAAATATGTATGGCCGACCACACAAATTAAGATTCTTTCCCAATGAGTCTAAGCGGTCAGACGAATTATGTATGGCAGACCACACAAATTAAGATTCTTTCCCAATGAGTCTAAGCGGTCGGACGAAATATGTATGGCCGACCACCACAAATTAAGATACTTTCCCAATGACCGTGCTGAGAGGTCGGACGAAATATGTATGGCCGACCACACAAATTAAGATTCTTTCCCAATGACTTTCTAAGCGGTCGGACGAGTAATATATGGCCGACTACGCAAATTAAGATATATACGCCGAGCGAAATGATAGTTCTGGAATTAATATAGATATTAAAACGGCATTCACGATCTGTAATTATGCTTTAATCATAATTCAATTAATTCGATGCGATACATCGACCATCTCCGACCCATGCCCTCGAGTGCCGCTGCTTTGGGTCGGACATGATTCAAATAGACCTTATGAAATTCTATGGAGGTCGGATGTATAATATGAGACTTAATATGAATTTCCAGTAAAATACTATATTTAGCGATAATTCAATAAGAATTAAGGTAGATTTACGGCGACTAACCGATGTGTGTCACCGCCGGTCGTATAATACGGCAGAAATTCTTTTCCGAACTCTGACTCATGCCCTCGAGCGCGAAATTCTAGGGAGGAAATCCGTAGAGCTATTCATTTTGAACTCTTTTAAACAGTTTTCGAATATTCAATGTACGATTTGAAACTCGCACCGCGTTCCATGATGCTAGCCATTTCTACACGAACCAAGCACGCACGCACATGGTCGGAAGTAGTTGGAACTACTGACGTCCCTAGCTGGAACCGCCACGCGAAGCGAAGGAGGCGTGTCAATCCGTTGAAAGTGTCAGATTTGCGCATGCGCAAGTTTCTAGGTCGGATGCCGAATCCCGCTCCGACGGTCGGTGCCGCAACCACTGCGAAATTTTTAACTTGTTACATACATTGAAGATAATTCCTGATAGGTTTAAGAAAAAGCTTTCTTTTTCACGAAATGGGGACTCAAAAATTAAAACCTAAGTCAACCCTTGTTACTAGAATTATTCTGCAATGTGTGTTCCTTTTTTTTTTTTCACTCTTTTATGAAGGCCAGGGTTGACTCTCTGCCGTGCCAGTGGAAAAAACTGATTATAACCGGTAAAAACCATCAGAAACTGGCAAAAACTTAAAAATGTCGTTAATAACTCAAGAAATTCGTAAATGATATTTTTTTCACTAAAGTAAAAAATTAAATTCTTAATTAAAAAAAAAGACCCTGTGCTAGTACCCTTGATTTAGTTCTGAAAGAGAACTTTCCAATTGCAGAGGCTCGTAGTATTTGGATTAATTTATCAAAGGATAAAAAATTATACAGGGGTGCTTAGGAAAGAGGAGTTACATACAGAATTAAACAGGCATTACTGATTGTAATTTGCTCACTTATATGCTTCCTCTAAATAGTTTGATTGAAATTATCATGTCATGTGCTTCAAGAAGAAAGTGCCAGAATTTTACTTGCCTAAATTTTGCACCTAATGTCACAGCTTTGTAAAACAAATTAGCTCCATTTCTCAAAACTTATTTTTCCAGTCAAATTTTTACCACAACCCCAGTTATTACCAGGGTTGTTTGGTTTAAACCATGGTTTAAACAAATTGGTTAAAAAAAAAAAAAACATGCAGTTTTTTTTTTAAAAAAGCCCAAAAAAAAATCCATTTTATAGGTTTACATTGATTTCCCCACACATATTGAAAAATGTAAAATTCTATTTATGCTAAGTTCCTAGCTAAGTTGCAGAGATAAATACTAAAATTGCAAAGTTGCTTCTTCAAAATGTATTACAAGCTTTAATCGAAAAAAATATTAATATTATTTTTTATTTCATATATGTGCCATAAAGCAGATTTCAGTCAACTTCCATCATTATGCTTAATTTGCATGATTAGTTAAGATTTACTAAGGATTGAATCTTTTATTGTAGATGCAATCCATTATATTGCTCACTGCTGTTGCAGGGGTGTGACATTTTTGCCCATGTATTTGCCCTTTCCTGGAATTTTAACTTTGACTTGTAAGGTAATCAACAGTCTAACTTAATTGTTTGCACCTAAAAATTAAGATTTGTTTTGCAGGTGAACACAAATAATATTTTTTGAATCAAATTTAAAAAAAAAAAGTTTATACTTCACGTATATAACGTTTTTGGCAAAAAAAATTTCTTGAAATAGAATTTGTTACACATTTATTTATTCTAAAGAGTTTGCATTTAATATTTTTTAAACTTCAATGCTGGATGCAACATGTATGCCAGTAAATAAGCTGTAATTTAAGCCATCTTACACCAATTTTTGTATTTTTGATTTGCTTCTTTGTTTTGGCGATAGTCGATATCTTTTCCAAGTCTTTCCAAAATAAGAACGGAGTCGAATATAGAGCAGCACTTTTTTTTAAATGCAGTGGTTGCGGCACCGACCGTCGGAGCTGGATTTGGCATCCGACCTAGAAACTTGCGCATGCGCAAATCTGACACTTTCAACGGATTGACACGCCTCCTTCGCCTCGCGTGGCGCGGCGGTTCCAGCTAGCGACGTCAGTAGTTCCAACTACTTCCGACCATGTGCGTGCGTGCTCTTGGTTCGTGTAAAAATGGCTAGCATCATGGAACGCGGTGCGAGTTTCAAAGCGTACATTGAATATTCGAAAACTGTTTAAAAGATTTCAAAATGAATAGCTCTACGGATTTCCTCCCTAGAATTTCGCGCTCGAGGGCATGAGTCAGAGTTCGGAAAAGAATTCCTGCCGTATTATACGACCGGCGGTGACACACATCGGTTAGTCCCCGTAGATCTACCTTAATTCTTATTAAATTATCGCTAAATATAGTATTTCACTGAAAATTCATATTAAGTCTCATATTATACATCCGACCTCCATAGAATTTCATAAGGTCTATTTGAATCATGTCCGACCCAAAGCAGCGGCACTCAAGGGCATGGGTCGGAGATGGTCGATGTATCGCATCGAATAATTGAATTATGATTAAAGCATAATTACAGATCGTGTATGCCGTTTTAATATCTATATTAATTCCAGAACTATCATTTCGCTCGGCGTATATATCTTAATTTGCGTAGTCGGCCATATATTACTTGTCCGACCGCTTAGAATGTCATTGGGAAAGAATCTTAATTTGTGTGGTCGGCCATACATATTTCGTCCGACCGCTCAGCATGGTCATTGCGTCCGACCGCATAGAATATCATTGGTCGGCTGTTGAAATTAGATCCCGCCCATCGTAACGCCCCCTTGGTCGGGTTCATAAAACAATCCCGACCCCAAGGCAGTAATTTCTACTCTGCGCATGCGCAGAAGGAGGTCGGTACTTCATTGCATTTTCGGCGGTCGGTGCCGCAACCACTGCCTTTTTTAAAAACTTTGTCAGTACAACAGCAATCGATTTTTTGACTGTTCAATCATGTACTGTTGTACATTTTGCTTTACTTCAATATTTGCGACATTGTGTATATAAAAATCAGCATTATGTAAGATCAGAAAGAAAAAATATGAAAATTGTTCTTTTGAAAAGATTATGCTTAAAAATATAACTTTTACCTTTATTCGATAATTATTCATATTATGTTGGTTTTATGAAGTTTTTTTCTTGGATCTTCATTATATTTTATCTTAACCTGCATCACAACCACTTCTTGAAGTATTTCGTATCATAAAGGGTATATATATATATATATATATATATATATATATATACATGCATACTAATATGTTAATCAAGTCAAACATTTTAATCAATATTTCCCTGCAGAAAGCTAGCTTAATTATTTAATTTAGTTACAAGATTTTGTTCTTATCTCTTTAATTAATCAAGAAATTGGGTATAATGTGACTATTGAATAACTGTTAATTACATGGAACCTTAATTACCTTCCAAAAATCAATTGTTTTTCTCGCAAATAATATTTAAACCAAAAAAAAAAACCTGGTTTAAACCAAAAAAACTGGGTTTTTTGAAAAACCAGTTTTTTTTACCAACCCTGGTTATTACATGGTGGACCAGTTATACAATAGATGAAAGTTTCACGAACATTGCTTGCTCTTTGATGCATTGTCTGCTAGCTCTTGTTTTAAAAATATTCTAAAACTTCTCATTTGTGTGTAGTAAATTGAGAACCTGTTTAGATTTTTGAAACCACCTTTTCTAAGAAGCAATTGCAGGGTCCAAGCAATGTAACATTTGATTTTGAATTGTGATAATTTTGTAATAAAATTACATTACTTTGGTTAACAATTAATTGTTTTTTCCATGCATTTTCTGTTGCATATCAGTAAATTAGAAGCTCCCTGCTCCCCCCTCCTTAGTTAAAAAACATTGCCACTTTCAATGTAACATTGCTTTGAGTATCCATAAGTGCAAATGTATTTAATTCTACTGGTACCTGCATGGCTTTGCACTGTAGTAGAAAATTAAAAGGTCACTTGGTTCGCCTGTAATTTTACAAATAATGGATGGTGTATTTCTTGCCAATTTACTCATCCACGTTGTGATAATTGGCTCGGTAGAATGTTCTTAAGATTGGAATAGAAAAGGAACAAATCGAATTTTCGAAAAATCGCTTCAAGGTGCACATCCCTATGCTACTAACTAATTTTGTGCTAAATTTCATGAAAATCGGCTGAATGGTCTAGGTGCTACGCACATCATAGAGATCCAGACAGAGAAACTTTCATCTTTATTATTAGTAAAGATTACGTTTAAACTAGTTGTAGAACCTGTTGAAGCTCTAACAGTTAATCTTAATGTAATTCTGAAAAAAATCCAATGTGGAATTTTACCATGCCAAACCTGTCATTTGTTACCAATTTTTCTCATGTGCCTTAATTTAAATTAATCTCTTACAGGAGTGTGAAATCATCGATTTTTTCCTTGGAAGTACCCTAAAGGATGATGTCATGAAAATAATGCCTGTGCAAAAACAAACCAGAGCAGGACAGCGTACAAGGTTTAAAGCAATTGTTGCTATGGGAGATCACAATGGGCATGTTGGATTAGGGGTCAAGTGCTCTAAAGAAGTTGCAACTGCTATCAGAGGAGCCATTATGCTTGCTAAGCTATCTGTAATTCCAGTCAGAAGAGGCTATTGGGGAAACAAAATTGGATCTCCCCATACTGTTCCATGCAAGGTAAAACTATTTTACTGAATAGTATGACAAAATAACCTTTAAAAGTGAACTGTGCTTTTTACTTGCTTGTATGTGTGGATTTTTGTTAGACAAACTTAAAAGGAACTTTTAAAACTAATTTGTCTTAAACATTGTTTGTCTTATCCTAAAAACAATAAAGCGGGGAGTCAGGGTTTCCCCTATGCACATTTCTCGCCAAACGAGAAAATACTTACTAAAATACGAAATTGAAGCAAGTCGTCTTTGCTGTTTTCCAAAATAATGCATGATCCAAAAGAGGAAGCTAGCATGGTGATGCTTAATCTTATTAAAAATCTTAGCTCGGGTGTTAAAATTACTATTGAGTTCAACATGTCATAATGAGCATTATGTCCCACCCCCAGTACTGTATGTGTTGGGGGGGGGGTGGACTTTTAGAAGTAAAACTTGTGTGTTCTCATTAATAAGTATAATCCTATTTTTTCTCTTTCATATTAAATACTAATGTAGCTACTGCATATTAATTTCTTTAAAGATGTCATGGCTGAAGTTAGAATTTAATTTTCAACTGCAAAGTAGATGGTCCAAATCAAGGCCTTTAGAAAGCCTTCGATATTTTAGCATTTTGCTTAAAATCTTTTGAACTCGTCTTAAACCCTGCAGGAAGCAGGTTGCGATCGTAGTTCGTCGTAGCAACAATTGGTTTGACAGGTATTAAAATGCAGTAACTTAGATTTAATGAAACATTTCACTGGTCCGGATTTGCCTTCATAAAATGTCTGTGCTCCTTGATTTTACGATATCCTTGATGTAGCTATAACTTTTTTGAGTTCTTTGACAACTGTTAAATTGGGGTTTCACTACTTGATTTCTGTTGAATATCTTGCAATTGTAAACGTGCTTTTTCTGCATACAATTAATGCACACAGAAGTGTTCTAGAAAAATAGGGGCATGACAATTTACAGAATACGACATTAAATTTTACCAAATGATAAAATATGAGCATTAACACAACCTTTTGGAGACAGTGAGCCACATACACTGGGATTAATTATGTGGAGGGCCACTTCAAGATACAAAACTTAAAACCATCATGAAGTTGCACAGCGTGTTCAGCTCTTATTGGAAATGACTTTAAACTTGATGGGGGGGGGTGCTTGATCTAGAGCGGATCATGGTGTAGACTGCCCCGTTGAAATTTTCCGTGTAAGGGGGGGGGGGCTTAAAGGGTATTCTATAAATCAGCAGTCGGCAATCCGTTTAGCCCATTTTCAGTCAATCGTGACAATATTTTGAATTTCATTTTCTAACAGAGTTCATTTCCATCAAAGCGTCGGAGTTTGAATTGAAAGGTCTAAAACCAGAATCGGTCATTTTCTCTTACTGTTCTGCAGTCCTGAGTTTAAAGTCTAAATTAATAGTTATTTAAAAGAATTATAAGCTATTCATATACTCCCTGGGGAATTTTTAGTCATTATTTTATCAATTTTAAAACAAGCAATATACTTGAAATACACCACCAGCTCAGTCATTCCAGCCGAGGACTGCAGTTTCGTGCTTATTAGCACTCATCAGTACGGCATAGGAAAGTGACTGAGCTGGAGATGGAAAACCTCTTCAGGAAGCCAAGAGTGCCAAACAAACTGGTAGCTAATATAGAATTAGCACAGACCAGACGAGTGACCGAAGCAATGGTTCGGTTCAGCTAGGAGATTGAAGACAAGGCATGGTATATTCAGAAAAGCTGAAATACACTGCCAGCTCAGTCATTTCCAGCCTGACTGAGCTGGCAAAAGCAAACTCAAGTAAAGATATTCAATCGTCATCTCCAACATTTTCTGACTGATAGTAGTAGGTTTTTTTTTAGATTACTATTGCAGTATGTCATAGAGTAATGCATTTGGACGAGCATTTTGAGAAAATTTAGAAACTTCTGCTAATAAAAAACATTTGATTTGACATATTTCATTAACAGAGAGATCATATCAGACTGTAGAAGGCTCAGTTTTTGATACAAGAAAATTTCCTTCGGGCTCGGGCGGACTTGGATTTTGATCTGAGACAATATCGCCCGGGCTCGGTTACAAATTCAAAAATGAGCCCGAACTCATCTCTAGTGTAGTCCTATCTGTTCCTATTTTTCCCAACTTTTTTTCCCCGAAAAAGTGTCTGCGTAAATTATTTTTTATAGCAAATGCTATTTTATATTTGTTGTTATTCTTTTATAGTTTGTTTAATATTTTCTTTTTCTATTTTAACTCAAATTAACCAATGATGCAGATAATTTATCTGATACTGATGATAGATTCTTTCGTCACTACCTCTGAGGTTAATTTGTTTAAATCGTTTTTCATTTGATGTATAAATATAAATTTTTAGTTGATATGTTGTGCTAGGTTAAACACGTTTTTGTTTATTTATAGGTCACAGGAAAGTGTGGTAGTGTGTTGATGAGACTTATTCCAGCTCCAAGGGGAACTGGAATTGTATCTGCCCCTGTTCCAAAGAAGTTACTTACTATGGCTGGAATTGAGGATTGTTACACTTCAGCTCGTGGCTCAACTGCTACCTTAGGAAATTTCGGTAAGTTAATATGACCAATAAAACCTTTTAAATAGTTGTGAAGCAGATTTTAGTTTTGAGAGCAACGTTTAAAGTTTTCGATTAAAGCATTGAGTATATTGACCTTATACATGGTTTGTACACCTTTAAAAAATCCATTATTTTTATTTGCAATGCAGCACAACAAATGCCGTTTTCAGCATGTTAAACCCTCAACCAGGAGCTTTTTTAAAAGTTTAAGTTGCCAAAAATAATGGCCAAATATAGAAACTGCAAAAAATTTGGAAAACTGAAAACAAAACAAATTGGTAAATTTATTACAGTATATAAATTTACAGTATTAAAATGTTTCTCATGGAAGCTGTTTTTATGCTAATAGCATAAAAACAGCTTCCATGAGAAACATTAATTTGGAGAGCATGGGATTACAGTCGACTCCCGCTACAACGAGATTCGACTTACGCGAAATGGCTATATTGCAAGTTTTTCACCAGTAAAGAATTTTAAAGCTAGCACAAATTCCTCTCCCGCAACACGAAAATTTTCGGAAAGTAATATTAGCTTCGTTATTGGCTACTAAATATTGATTTCGGGAATGGACTTGCATCCCTGACAGCAGAAGTTCCCACAGCCTGTTAGTCTACACAGGGCTTTGTTAGTATATCAAATAACTACTCAGCATTTTCCATTTACTTATTTTTTTCATTCTAAATATTAAAGTTCATAAAATGTTATGGCACCTTATCACGCTATTCATCATTTTATGGATGAGATGATGGAACGAAGATGGAAAGAAAAAGAGATTGTTTGTAGCAAATGTAGGAAAGCTTGTTTTTTTTTGTTTCAGCAACTAAAAAACCCGTTGAATGCAGCTTGATAATAAGTATAAGAGAATCTTCCATGTTCCGTAAGTTTGAAACCAAGAAACAAAAATATCCGTAAATGTTCAGAACTTAATTTCAAAGTTAAAACTCGCAGGAGGGGTGTTGCCCTAAATGGAAACGTTATAAAAGAAAAGGCGAAGCAAATGCATTTAAAAATTAGATAAGAATAACAATCTGATCATGGTGCATAAATCATCATCATCTTCATATTTAATTCATAAATTTTATTATTGTTTCTACTGAACAGAAGTGCTATAGTGCAGCATTTTATTATAACTGCATACTGTATTTTCTGTGCAGTTTTATTTTATGTCTCTCCCTCCTATTAATCATTCGTTTTGTGCATCTTCACAGTATTTAATGTTGAATAAAGCAGATACTTCATTTTTTAAATACAGTAAAAGTTCGGTAATTTATGTAAGCAACTGTAGTTTATAGTTGAGGAATGGTTTACAGCAGTTTGAGGATAGTTTATAAGAGTCTAAAAGCACTTGGCATGTTTCTAAAAATATATATCATTAATTTTTTCTACAACAGGAAATTTCGACTTGTGCGAGGCATAATTTTAGCTTCTTCCAAGATTCGCATGGATCTTCTATAGTTTCAACTATTTTTCTTAGATTTTGTTCAATATTCAAGAAGATTAGAGAGACTGCAGTTCGCTTCCTCACAATAAATTCTTTCACATCTTTTTCTGTTACATTCGTCTTCTCATTAAAGACTGGTTCTTTCTCTTTTCCGTTAGTGATGTCCCATACATTCCGTTCCATGAGAAGGAACTTCATATTCGTCGACCATTCGAGGTAATTCTTGTTGTTGAGCTTTTCAATCTGAATCGCGAAATTTGCCATTTTTCTTTTTTTTTTTTTCAAACTTTAGTATTCTTGAATTTTGGTAAAATCTTTTAAGTCGCTTCTATCTTGGTCGCCCCCCCCCCCCCCATCTCAAACATTCCAATAACTTCATCTTCAGATGGGTCATCGAATTTGCAGCTTCCAAAAAAAATTTTCAAAATTTCTGAAAAATATCGAAATGTACATCATCCAACGGTACATGTACTTTTGGCAGCAGTACAACCCCGCCTTTTTACAGATGCATGTACACTCTTTATCATTTCCTAGTCTTATCCAAAAATATTTTCACTAGGTCTGCACAGGAAAGGGACTGGGCCCATAACCCGTGTTGGGGAGAATTTCTAATCTAATAATATCTCCCCAATGTTTCTTTGATACTAGCAGAGTGAGTTCGGAAATAAGAACTTGACAAACTATTTCTAATTTTCATGAAGTTTATTTAAACGATAATGTAAATAGTTAAAAACACGCTGTAAATGATAAAAATAAATACTAACAACATAATCTCTCCACATGCTACTTCTGCATGAGATAACTAACAGTGCAACGCAAACTGCATGACTATTGACTAAAAACTTTGATGAAGTGGACCCATTGGGAAATAAGCTAAGTCCAGCTAATCATTTTTAATAAAGGGCGAACGGCACGAACAAGCAAGTTCGAATGCCGAACGAGCGACCGCCTACCACGACGAGAGATGATCAAAGAGAGAGCGAACTAAAGCCGCGAACAGTTTAAATATCCCCCCGGGTCATTAGCATATCAGAGTCATGTGAACGGACACATCACTGCTATCGTTAAGCACACATGCCATCAGATTTCTCTAGAAGCTTTCTATGACGTCATCCACAACGGAGTTCCCGCCAAAGGTGAACGAAAGTGAAACAAACATTCGGTCGATTCGACCAATGTGAATGAGTGCTGATAAGATTCTTTTACCCCAGTCATGCAGAATGATTGGTAATACATTATAAGTAAGGAAAAACATTCTTTTACTTTTGGTGTTGTGAGGTGATGAGATAGGATTATTTACTGTTGTTATTAACAGGCATTTATGCCTAACAGGTCTTGGAACGCATCCTTCGCGTAAGTAGGGACTTGACTGTGGTTATCAAAGTTTTATTTATTGCTCTGCTTAACTTGTTTGTGTGTGTTTACACACACTACATAATTATGCTGGGGACACTCAGTTTTTCCCAGAATTGGGTGGCAACCCTGGTTTTGCTGTGGCGTTAAGAATTATACAGCATGCCATTCAATGTGATTAAATATGCGAAGGAGAGCCAGAACTTTGTCTGCTGTCACACAAGCCGTTCATGTTTAGCCTTGGTTCAATAAGCAAGGGTATCAAATTTTACAGACAAGTTTCCAGATTGAAAATATTCACTTAGCCATATGAGAAACCTTGAACATGCTTGGTGGAAAAGAGTGAATTTTCAAGTGTTTGCAAGCATTTTAGCAACTTTTTACATAATACTGCCTTAGATTAACTTGTTATATTTTTTATTTTCTAAATTGATAAATTAATTTATTTTGGGAAACTAGCCAACGTTGATCACTTGATCTGCCAAAAATTGCTTCTCATATTTTAAGTTTTAAACCTTAAGAAACAGTCCACACTGTGAGCTTGAAATTTCTATCCTTATGCAGCTGGAAAATGCATTTTGATAAGAAGACATTTTAACATTACTACATTGGACTTTTTTTATGTTTACATTTAACATATACTTTGCAGAAAAACTTAAATGAAATAAATATTAAATTGAAAAAAAAAAAAAAAATACTGGTGTGTATGGTCATTATATGTAATGTCTCATTTTCTTTAAAAGTATGTTATTGTCTTTGTGCGAAAAATTGTGAGGTTTTATAAGTAGATGTGTTGGCATTTATATAGCTGCTATTTTTTGCATCCAAAAGCCTATTTTTGAATGTTTTGACTGAACACCTCTTGGAAACATGTTCTTTGTGTTTACAAGATGATGGAGATCCTGTATTTAGATCAGTATTATTCTACTCCCATTATTTATTCTTTTCTTTCCCACAGCAAAAGCTACCTTTTTGGCTATTCAAAAGACCTATAGTTACCTGACTCCAGATTTGTGGAAAGAAAATGTGTTGGAGAAATCACCATATCAAGAATATTCAGATTACCTAATGATGGCACATAGACCTGTAGGCGCAGGACAGCAACGAATGGAACAAGCTGCAGCTTGAACTTTTGAAACAAAATAAAGTGAAAAAAAAAATTGTCTATTGTTATTAAATTCACATACACATTGCATGAGATAAAGGGGCCTTTCTCTGACAATGTGGGAAATTGGTAGTATTTTTCTAAGCTTAAACGAGTAATTCCTCCAATTCAGACATGCAGGTCAATAGATTTTAAGCAAATAAACTTCAGTTGTTCAGTTTATAAATTGGAAAATTATACATACAGTAAAACCTGTCTACAACAATACTGTTGAGACCATTAAAAAAAAATATCGTAATAGCCAGGTTATCGTTATAGACAATTTGATTATTCATGCTGACATTTTGTTGGGGCCAAAAAAGATATATACATTGTTATAGACAGTATCGTTATACACAGGTTTCACTGAATAGAAAAAAAATGAATTTTTACACTCTATATATTGAAATCTACATATAAAAATGAATTTGTATGTCATCCATGAACTCAAAATCTACCAGGCAGATTTGGCTAAAACTTTCATCGTTTGTTATTTTGGTACTGGGAATGTTTATAGACCAGTTCGGAGAAAATCCGATCGATAGTTCCTTTTTTATTCCAATTTAAGTTTCAATCCATTGGATAAATACGAATAAAATGATCGGCTGCAGAAATTAATTCGCCTGAAAGATCTCATTGATAAGAAGTTAGTTGTTGCCATTTTTCTTGAGTTAGAACAAATAAATTCTTTATTGTTTTATGGCTTTTCATGCAACGGGGGAATTTAAAACTTTTTCTATTTGATATTTTTAGCGATTGATTGATCTTGCAAACTGCGCGAGTACAAAATTTGAGTATAGTCACGGCTTTACAACTTAATTTGAAAATTCAGAGCCCCACTTTTCTGACCTCGAGAAAATTTGAAATCATGCTGACCCCCCTTACGGTTACACACTGGCTTTTGCTGCGTGATCGGGTTTCCATATTGAACAGCTGTTTCGACAGAATGAACTAAGTTTTCACGTGAAAAATTATTTTAAGGCAGTGACGTGCAGTCCAAAAATGAATTTTTATTTAGTTCTATTCATTAATTCCGGCATAAAAGTGTTCCCAGAAATCTGAAAATATTCCTATTTTCTTTTTTAGTCCTTTCTTTCTTGCTGCTGCTATTTTTCCTACCTTGATCTTCAAACACCATAACTTTTGCTGGAAAACATTTTTTGTAAACATGCCAGTGCCAAACACTTGATTTTTTGAAGGGCCCTTCAAACTCCTTCATTTTGGCTTTAACTCCTTTTTTAGTTCAAGGTTCAAGATTACATAATCTTCAGTAACTTATAATACTTTGATCGACAACTAACTTTGTCACAAAAATATGTGGAAAAAAAGTGAGACATCATTTACTGACAGCCCATTAGTACTCCTTTAAAAACCTTTTACTCCATTTTATTTCTGAAATTGAGTACGAACTCTGCTTAAGCATCCTGCGAAGGTTTCAATTATCCTTGAAGTTTAGTAGTATAGTTCCATAGCTACCTTGATTGGTCGATTTATATTCATTATCTTTATATGCATAGATATTAAGACATACATAAAATGTAACGTACATAAATATTTCCGTACTTTATTTTAATTGATTTTAGTTGGATCTAATCGGCCAAGAAAATAGGATTTAACACTCATCGCCTTGAAGTTTGATGAAACATGTGTTCGTTCCTCTTATGCATTTAAGAAGCATGCAAAAGGTTATCGATGAATCTTGAATGGTTTTAAGTGTTTCAACCCAGAGGTGTGCACATAAATTTTGGGGCCCGCTCCATATTGTTTTACCCCTACATATACGAGGCATGTTTTTATAGAAAGTAGTGTTTTGAAATGAAAAGCAGGTACAGTACAGATATAGCAAAGGAATTTATTGCCCAAAAATCTACCTCCCTTATGCTATTTTTTGACATTGCTCCTGCGATTTTCCAAGCATTTGTCATTGTGTTTGGTACAGGTTTTTATGTACCTTTTTGTAGAAAGTTGCTGCCTGTGTAGTCAACCATAGGGTAACATGCTCTCTGAGCAAGGAAAGACTTAAGATGTCTAGACAAATGACAGCTGCAGCGAGAGAGGTTGGGGCAAACTGGAGGATGTTCAAAAGCATCTCTGCCAAAGCCCTGTAAGAGTCCTCATGGTTGTTTATATGGTGCAAGTTTTCAGGAATAAATATACAAATACCTGTAACTCGTATGATAAATGCTTGGAAAATCCTAGAGCAATGTCAAAAAACAGCGTAAAGGTGGTGTGGTAGATTTTTATCCAATAAATTTCTTAGCTCTATCTGTACTTGTTCTTTTTATATTTCAAAACGGTGTTTACTTTAAAAACGTGCCTCGTAGGGAAGTACTACATTTTGCAAGGAAAAAATTTTTTTTTCTTCATTTGTTCAATTTTCAATGATTTTTTGTTATTTTTTCAAGATTCCCTGAGTGATAAAGTTTCTGACTTTTACCTGATCTCTTTGTTTTCCCAGATCTGTCGCCACCCTGTTTCTAACTATGTTGTTTTTATGCTGGGGAATTTTCGTTTTAACGTTTTTGTTAGAAAGATTGGATCGCTTGGCAAGTTCGGCAATAAACAATGGTTTGCAGGAATATTTACATTACAAAACCACTATTAGTGGGAATTTATACTTTTTTGTTTGTTTGGCAAAACATTTACTATTGCCAAAGAAAAGGCATCCGCTTCACTCGTCAAAGGACTGGGTTCTGGTAGTGTGGTCATTTGGCGCTGAGCAATCCAGTCTAGGATTATTGTTTTAAAGCAACCATAAATGTAATCCAATGTTTTGGCGAATTGTTTTGAATTCCAAAGAAACTTTTGATTTGTTTTTAACCGAATGTAATGTACAACTTTTTCTTTTGACGACGATTTTCGAATGTCACACAGGATTTTTTATTTTTTTTCACTAGACGGGTGGGATAGCTAATTAATCGGGGTTTGTTTGGCACGCTAACAACTGGGTTACGGTAGAGGGGGTGCTGGGCAATTTTAGCAGTAAATAATAGAGTTGTGGATTTATTTTGCATTTGAAAGATACTATTTTATGTCTTTTTTGTTCATTTGGAGAAACATTTGAGAAGAAACCTCTTCACTCGCTAAAGAGTTTCAAAGAAACTGTAAATCTAATGTCTTGGTGCGAATAGTTTTTAATTCCAAAGAAACTAATAGGTTTTTTTTTTTTTTGAAAAGGTATTGTATGCATTTTAGTTAAAGAAAAATGATGACTTCACATCAGGGGGGGGGGGCATCGATTTTTTTTTTAATTCAATGGACAACCTTTAATTTTTTAATTCGGGCATCCCTGTGCGGGTACTGCTAGTTATTAGATAAATATTTAACATTTATAATGAGATCAATTCAGGTCATTTGGTCTGAATGTTTTTTTTGAAATTTTTTTTGTATATGATGCCATACTAATTAAAAATAAAACATATGCCACACATAGTGTATATTTTACAATATTCATTCTTTGTAAAACCAGTAAAAAACAGCTCTTCTTAATACGGTTTTTACCTTCCAGACGCAAATGAAATAGGATCCCTGCCAAACCTCTTGGCCTCACAGTTTCTAACAGAAAATATTGACTTTTGAAATATTACGTGAGAATAGGTTTGACCCCCCCCCCCCCAAGTAAGGGTATGTTGAGATTCCTCCAAGCCCCTCCCCCTCGGGACTCTTATGTAATTAATGAATGGCTCCTTTCTCATTTGTATGCTCCTCATTCACAGGAAGTATGAATTATTAGTTTTTTCTTTCACTGAAAATAAGTTTAAAAAAAACATCTAGTCGTGGCTCTAATGGCAATTTCCCGGGAAAACGTATCCCAGGCAAGGAAAGCGAAATCCATTCTGTAGCCCAGCGAAGCCATCACTCCAATCCAATAATAAGAGACTGCTGTTGGCGCTTCTTCCGTTCTCCGAAACCAAGCAAGCAGTTCCCTGCATGAGGAAGCAGGGTTGCCAGAGAGGCTTGTTAGAAAAAAATTGTCTGTCTTCTAGGCATTTTTTTATAGTTTTTTTTTTTTTTTTGAATAATTTTAAATGATTTGATTTGTTTTAAGTTCTTACATTTTTAAAAACTTGATTTGGTCTTTTTTAATCGTGATTCAGCTTACTGTTGTCATTTTGATGAATGTTTTTGTCTTCACGATGGCAATAGGCGATGGCTCTCAGCAGCTGTAGCATTTATTATTAAGATTGTCAAGCTATTTTCTATCGTAGAATGCTGATCTTTTATGCAAATACTTTAGATGGGTTTCCTACCCCCATAAGCAGTGGTGTAGGTGCACCTTCTGAGAATAAAGGCCTTTAAAGCACAATGCCGCTAAACATTTCGATGTTTAAGTGCATAGGCTCCCCCCCCCCTTGCCAGATGGAACCATATATAAAAGGGTGAAGGCGCAACCAAGTGGGCTCACCTGCCCCTTCTCTCTATGTTAATTTTCAATCTATATTTTTAATTTCCTTTAACTATATCATCGCTTCAGAGCTTTAGTAAGACCGGAAATAACAATAAGATAACCTAATGTCGTTTTGAGGCAATGAATTGAACATTTAAAAACTATGGCAATATTTTTCAAAATTTTGTTTGGTACTTAAAAAGTCCGTGTTTTCTATTTCCCTGAAGAAGTGAGACCCATAAGTGAGGAAGCACCTTAAATTTCTTTAAATCTTCGTCTGAAAATTCAAGAACCAGAACTCCAGCATGTTTATTTTCTGCTATTTTTCTTCCTATGTTCTTGTAGTTGTTGTTTTCTTATTCTTAACTTTTCATTTTTCTTCTACATCATTAAAAAATCTCTATGTATTACATACTACTTTTCTTTGTATTCCATCTACCTTGATGACAAATTGTTTCAAAAGCCGCTTTTTTTAATGCATCACATTTAGAAAAATATGAAATAAAATAAATATATTTTGAACACAAATACATTATATTATAATAAACGTATTAAAAGTCAATTCCCCACACAGTCAAAAGTTTATCATAAAAAGAGCAGGAAGAAATTATATTCCTCAAGCTCTGATTTTTTAAGCTTGAACACAATTCATTGTCTTTAGTTTTATGACATTCTGATACATGGCACCAATCAACTCCATAGGCCAAAGACTCATGCTTTTCATAGTGTAGTTTTAGGTTTAGTTGAGTATCTGGAAAAAAAAACCGAAGAATTATTGCAGATATTGACATTCTTCTTCATGCAAACAAAGAAAGTATTTTAAAGTGGCATATTCTTCGGTATCAATTGCTGTCTTATTTATAAAATTAAAAGTAAAACTATGTTTACTTACTAAAAAGCAATGTTTTTAAAGCAGAGAAACTTTTCATATTTTAACTGAAATTACTAACTGAATCGCATGTATGGTAGAAATTTTGTAAAATGACTCTTACTGTTAGTAAAGAGCTACAATGATAGTGCAGTTTCCTAATGAGGGAGGGAAGATTTACCTTTATGGGTATACTTTTCTATTTATAAACTCATGGTCTGCATGAACATGCTACTTATTGAAGAAATAACTAAGAAATAATTTTAAAAAACTAAGGTAAATTGAAAAAACAATGTATGACAGCAAAGGATGTCGAAGTCTTGAAAGTGGTTTGGTATAAATGAGAAAACTATAGGCATGCTATAATGAGGTTGTTTCCAAAATTTTAAAAGTATTTTTTTCTGAAAGAGCATGCTTAAAAACATAGGATCTGACCATTTTTTAAATAATTTGTTTAAGTTTAATATTTTTGAAAAATTACTTAAATCAGTGTGCTTTCATTGTTTATGCTTCCGCCGATGACATCACAAATGATGAAATGCCATTTAGTGTTGCCATTCACAGAGCAAAATATTTAATTTGCAGCTTTACTCATGTGCAAGGATATGGTTGATAGCAAGCATAGAGCGCAATTTTAATGCACTTCTTGATTATCATAACACAGCAGAAAGATGTGCCAAAGAGCAGTATTTTGTGACGTCATCAAGACCACGCACTTCTTTGAAAAATCGGACATTTAAAAAAATTAATAAAAAAAATAACTGTTGGGGAAAATGAAAGTATTTTTTGGGTCCATATTATTGTTTTTTGCTTATTCTATCAATTTCAGTGATAAAAGTACTACATTTGAATGAAGGAAACAACCCCATTATCACAAAGTAGTACTTGTACCTAGAAAATCGTTACAAAAATTTACCTTTTGTTGAAAGTACATGAAATCCGTTATGCATAGAAGCTGATAGCAAGTATTCTGGATTATCTGGATGCCATTTTAATCGCCATATTCCACCGCCGAGACATAATTCCGAAACTGGTGATCTCAACTGCCTTGTATCCCATAACAACACATTCTCATCATAACTATGAATATAAATTATGCTTAAATACACATAAATGAAACTTTTATGTTTCTTTTTACAAATGTACAAAAGTTTCATCCATTGCTTAAGTTCATCAATAATTGAAAAAGTGAATGTGCTCACAGTATAAAACAAATATAAAAACAAAGGTAAAGAAAAAGAGCATGGTTTGTATAATTTAAAAAAAAAATTTTGAAAGCAGCTTGAAATAAAAAATTTAATTTTCAAGAGCTTGAAAAAACATTAAAATGGTAGCTAAAAAGATGAATAGGCGAATTTAAAAAAAAAATCGGAAAATGAGTTATAACCACCACAGGAATCTTCAAATTCGATTTTATAATATGACCAATGGGCGTATCTCTACAATAAATAGTAAAAAAGTTACAGTCTCTCACACTGGTGGCAATTCCCAAGCGATACAGTAAACAGGAAATCTTTAAATTGGTTTTCTGCAAAATGCTTAAAAGTAATATACGTTTATTCGTCTTTTTTAGCGACGAAATACATCTTCAGTCCTGGAATTTTATATTATCTGATTTTAACGTCATCTTTATCTTTACTAATAATAATATGAAATTTTTCACAAAGTAAGTTTGTAGCATGGGTGTGTGCACCTCAAAGCAATTTTTCGAAAATTCGATGTGGTTCTTTTTCTATTCCAATTTTAAGAACAAAATTATCATAAGATGGACGAGTAAATTACAAAATTATCATTACGTAGAACCGTAACATGGCACAAGCCAATTGGTGAGAAAATTCACCATACATTATTTAAATATACAGGCGAACCAAAAGACCTTTTAATTTTCGATTACGGGCAAAGCCGTGCTGATACAACTAGTTCTCTATAAAATTCGAGGCACAGCCTCTAAAATTTAGACAGATGGCCACAGTAGACTTTTAGTTGCCACTGGATTTTGAAATTTTAAAAAATAAATTTTGTTCACAGCAGACCCTATATTCTAGGGCTGTCCTTCTCAACCTTTTCACTACTGAAGATTACTTGGTACCCTTCCGAATCTGAAGTGGGACTATATGAATACAAATACAAAAGTGACCACCAGCGACAGACTCTGGGCCCAGCTAGACTGGTCCTAGTCAATTTATAATCCCCAGTGAAGATCAATGGCCCTCTTAAAACTATCTACTCCCTTGCTCATTACCACCTCTTCCGGTAAGCTGTTCCAAGGCTCCACTACCCTGCTATAATAATAATTTTTCCTAATATCCATGTTAGCCCAGAGGCGTAGGAACTTTGTAGAAGTAGGGGGAGCTGGGACACATTATGAGAAGTGTCTGGTATGTAAGGGGCAGAAGCAGTGGCCCCTTAAAATAATTGGTGGGGGGGGGGGGAGACTTTAATTTTTTTTTTCTACATATGAAATTAGCTTCGAAGCTTCCATCTCTTTTTTATCTTGTATCAATTGTTTGTGGAGAGAATGAGGTGATAAAACTTCTGGTTTTGAAAGAAGGTTAGTCAGTACTCGATGATGAGTACGTAGAAATAGAGGAGTTTCGGGGACCCTCCCCCGAAAATTTTTCAGAATTCTTGTTCTAAAAACGAATTTTTAGGCGATTTTTGGTAATGTTAAGGGGAGAAAAGTTTTGAATGCCTTCCCTGAAAATTTTTCGAAATTAATGTCTTAAAAACGCGATTGTATACCATATTTGTTGACTTTAGTGAAAATATGACTCGAAGGATTGTCCTCGATCGATTTTTCGAATCGATTTACATCTCCCACCCAATATTTCGATTTTGTAGTCTTAAACGTAATTGTAGACAACCTTCAATGATGTCAGAGGAAAAGACTGTACCAGGGCTCTACTTTGGAAACTTTTAAACTTGAAGTCCTACTAGAGAGCGTTTTTGAATGGTGTTATCAGAAAAGGTTCAGAGGTTCCTTCTCGTTAATTTTTTTCGAAATTGTAATCGCTAAAACACGCGACTGTGGATCATATTTGTTGGCGTTAGGGGTCCAGCAATTTTTTTTAAATTGAAGTCCCAAAAACGGAACATTACATAATCTCCCATGTTGTTGGATGGCAAGATATCCAGGGACTCTCTTCCGGTAATTTTCAGGGAATTGGAGCCTTGAAAACAAAATTTGAGGTACTCTATAATAATTTTGGAGGAAAGGGGAGGCTTCGACAGCTAGCATTTAGAAGAATTTCTTATTTTCTGAGAACTAGAAAAAGGCAAATAGATGAAACAGGAGGGCGGAGAAACAGAACGTTGGAAATGTGTTAAAATGAAGTGTTCGTTATATATTATATTGTTCAGATAAGTTTTTCTAAAAGTCTTTGACAGAAACTATAAAATATTAATATAATAATATTGTTGGGTTTTTTTTCTGCAATAGTAGATGAAAAGTAACAATTTTGTCATGAAAATATATCTGTAAGTAACGAAAAAACCGTAATTTAGAAAGCAAAAAAAAACAAGAATAATTGTAACTTCGTAAAGTATAATCTGAGGGGTCAGATAACTTAAAAATGAGATAAGTTTTTGGAAAGTCGAAATTATTTGAACCTTAGCAAACAACCTTAGCAATCTTTTTTTAGTTATGTCTGGAGCACCCATGCTATTCATATTTAAATGCCAAACTGACTCATCACCCCCAGCTTGCTAGACACTTAATCTTTTGTTCCAGAATTATAAAGAAATTAGCCCAAAAATCAAAAATAGGATGTTTTTTCTAATTTGTGCGGTCTTAAAATGTATTCTAGATTATCTTTGTTAATGCTAGGGTGGAAAAGTGGCCTGGGAGCGTTTTCCTCGGCATTTTTCGAAATTGAAACTTGAAAAATTTTATATTTTTTCTCTAATTACGTTAAGAAGGTTGGTATTTTAGGGTTCTTCCTGGAAATTTTTCAAAATTGTTGTTCTGAAAACGCAGTTTTAGACATTATTCGGAGATGTTAATTAGAGGAGAAATCCGGGGCCCCTCCCAGAAATTTGTCGAAAATGAACAATCTAAGAAACGCAGCTGTGTGCCATCTTTGATATCGTTATGAATACTGGAAATTTTTCCAAATTGGAGCTCCAAAAACAATTTTATTTGACTTTTAATGATGTTAGGGGTGAGTTTTCGGGTGCTTTACCCCAGTAATTATTTGAAAGGTAAGACCTTAAACGGAATTTAAGATTATTTTAAATTATATTGGCGGAGGTGGAGGGGCTGAAGCTCATTAATAAAATTTTCGAAGTTAGTTGTCAAAACGCAGTTTTAGATGATAGTTGGCTATGTTACTGGGAGTAGAGGTTCGGGTCCATCTTCAGCAATTTTCTGATAGTGAAGTTCCAGAAACGCAATTTTAGATGACTAGTTGACCCACGCGAAGCATTCGAGTTCAAAGGAAGAATTTTTCGATTTCAATGCAACCTCGAGATGCTATAGACCAAAGCAATGCGTAGTAAAGCAGCAAAATAAATTGGAATTTATCCTTCTGCAAAGTCAGACTTCGATTTACCCTCTTAAAATCAATGTTTTGTTTCCTGATTTTAACAACAACAGATATACAGCTTAGAATTTTGCATATTAGTGGAAACTTGGATTAAAATTCTGCTAAAAAACAAAAACCCATTAAAACGATATTTTTCGGCCCAGATTTGAACTTCCACCCTTTCCCTCATTAGCACCCTGCTTTATCCAACCAAGCCAATGTGTCTTCGCTCTCAGGTGCTATTCATTTCCAAAATTATTTGAGTGGTTTGGTTTTTCCTTAATGAAATTTTCAATTGCTAGCCTTATATTTTTATTTCTTTGAAATACAAGCGTTTGCGGCCCCCGTCAATAATAATAATAAAAAACATTTTGAATTTTTTGGTAGTTCAGACTTATCTTAGTTTTTACACTTTCTTTTGTTTGTCATGTCTCCAGAACATCGCGATAAAATTTTCGTTTAATTTCGCCTTTTGTATTTAAACACTTAGAACTAGCACACTAGCAGTGGTGTGACTAGTCATGATATTTTTAAATCTCGCCTTACTCTGTTTCAACTTTTTCTCTAATTAAAATGTATTTTGGTGGCACATATATTTTTCTCTACTTAATCACTATTTTCATGATGATATTTTTACAAAAAAAAAAAGAAAAGAAAAAGAAAAAAAGAAATTTAAAAATGCCGGCAGCCCCTATGAAGTTATGTTTATTTACATATTCATTTTTTACTTGACTGACGCTTGTCATAGATTTGTACTAAACACTGAATACTTTCTTTTCGTTAAAAAATGTTTGAAACGTTCGTTTCAGCCTCCTCAGAGGTAAATCATAATGCATAACCTTGCTTGGATGTTCCTAAATAATATTCAGAGATTGCATTTGCTTTCAAATTTTGCAGAAAAAAACTCCTTTCGACACTTTTATTCTATTTGTTCACTTATAATTTCTATTACATGTTCTTAAAATCGTAAAGGTTTCCTTTCTGCTTTTTTTTCATTACTAATATGAAATTGGTGACGCCATTTCTGAAAAACTGGGCGGGGGGGGGGTAGCAAAACTCTTCTTGGTGATGGCTCTGGTGCCCCCCCCCCCCCCAAAAAAAAAATGTTTGATTATGCTACGCCTCTGACTGGTACTGATTTTCGCAGGTCGCGAAGTAGAGTCCACTTTCCCGCATTTCGGCAATCAAGAGTGTTAACAGTGAAAAAAAAGAAGGTGAATTCAAGTGCACTGCCCACTCAGTCTCCTCACTGCTTTTGTTGCTCATTGGGTAGAAATTTCGAAATTCCCAAAAAAGGCAAATCACATTTTTGAAATCAGGTTTGAGGTAAACAATGTACGGCAAAAAGCAGCAGTGCAAGAATTTTCCGGGGGAGCTAAGCCGGTCTGAAATATTCCAGGGGGAGCTCAAGCTCCCACAGCTCCCCCCATTCCGACGCCTATGTGTTAGCCTGAGATTTAAATAGCTTAAAACAATGACCCCTTGTCCTGTTTTCAGTGCTAAACTTCAGCCCCGTAACATCTTTCATTCTAATAAATGTAAACAACTGAATCATGTCCCCTCGGTCTCTTCTTTGCTCAAGACTACATTTTTATTCTTCTAAGCCTGGACTAATATTTTCACAACAATTATGTTAGGTGAATTGAGATCAATCCAAAAGTTTTCTTTAATAAATTCAACTATAACTGTAAAGATGACATAGCTTGAGCTGTTACTAGCTGTTTGCCGACCACATGAAAATGGCTTGCAGACTAGTTTGAAAGCCACAGCTCTGAGAGATGCTCATAAATGATGTCCCTTTTTCAGCACAACATTCTCAAGAGTTTGGGACCCAATGAAAACTTTGAGATAAAGGAAAATTCGAGGTCTGAGATTCAAATGTATTTGATAGCCTTCCTTTGTCCCAAAGTGTGCCATTTCACCTTACCCCTACCCCTTGTCACATGACATACTACATTACATGAACAAACATTAAAATAAATAAATAAAAAAATAATTTGAATTTTGTCATCTTGAATTCAAATTATGTTTTGCGTAATCACGAGTGTGTGTGTATATGTAGGCGTGTGTTTGTGTGTGGGGGTATGTGTGTTTGTGTGTACAGGGTATGTGTGTTTGTGTGTACGGGGTATGTGTATGTGTGTTTGTGTCTGTGTGCAGGCATGAGTGTGTGGGTAGTTGTGTGTAGGTGTGTGTGGGGGGGTATGTGTGTGTAGGCATATGTGTTTGTGTCTGTGTGCAGGCATGAGTGTGTGGGTAGTTGTGTGTATGTAGGTGTGTGTGTTTGTGTATCTGTGTAGGTGCATGTTTGTGTGTGTAGATGTATGTATGTTTTTGTGTGTAGGTTCGTGTATGTATGCGTGTAAGTGTAGGACATGGATGTAACCTGAAGACGGTTTTTCGCTAGAGGTGCAACATCGTGAGAAGCCGGTCGACGGTGATGCTGCGGAGGGTGCTGGTGGGGAAATAAAATCATAGGAACGCCAAAAACAATCAAGTGAGAACAATAAGCAATCGTGATTGCTCAAAAAAACAACAACAACCTAAATGTGTGACAACACTTCTTTTTACCCTATCCCTTCTCTGGAGGGGGGGACATGGCACAGACTATACCATTGAAATTTTTAGGGGGGTTGTTTTGAGGGGGATTTTTCTCATGTGAAGGGCACTCCTGCCTCTTCTTTGTCACAACTTTATGAACCCCCCTCCCCTCCTCTCTTCTTAAAGCACGACATCATTTGTGAACAACCCCCATGGGAAACATTTTAGATTTAAGCACTTAAATATTTTACCTTCCAGTTGCTAATACATTTCCATTCCTTTTGCTTTTTGATATAGCTGTAACACCCATTGAATACCTGAAATAGTAAAACAAATAATAAGTAATTTATAATTTAAACAGTTTATAATTTACTCAATGAATTGTAACATTGAAGCAGGGCTACTCCGGCCCTGTGTGCGAGGTCGTATGGCGCATGGCGGCACCAGAGTCAAAAAGGTGCCAAGTTGTACCAGTAAAAAATGCTCCAAATGGGAGAAAAAATCTCCAAACAAAAAAATAAAATTGAACTTTTCATTATACAGTAGAAGACCGTTATAACACCGACCTATATAACGCAATTCTCTATAAACCACACAACTTTTCAAAAGCAAACAATAGGTTTTGAAGTTTAAAAAATCTTTCTGTTTTGCTTTACAAGCATAAAAATTGTTAAGTAAATTAAAATTTGGAAATTTTTCATCTTTCTATCTTAACTCAAATCTTTTAAATTGAAAATTAGTACTCAAAGTAAACAGAAAATACCAGTTGGCTCTTGAAAATGCAGCTGTTATGCAAACCATGAAGCTAGCAGTAGTGCAGGATAATGCACTTTCTTTTGATTGTGAAACGTATTTATTTGTGAATAACTAATTGTAATATTGGTGCTTTGATACTCATTGCAGATAAAACTCATTCTGAAGTGTTAATATATAGATATATTCTGAATACTAGTTTCAAAATTTGTGAAATGACCTATATAACACAAAAACCTGTATAACGCAAAAGCTCTGGTCCCAAGGTGTGTGTTATAACGGTCTTCTACTGTATCTAATGGTGGCAGTGAAATTATACTACTCATTGAAACAAGTAATTTGTCTTGCTGTCTGTCTAAAAGGAAAAATTATTGCCTTGTTGTGTCTAAACATACAAGAGCAAAAAATTTATTACACTGAAAGCACGTGATAGTAATTAATGCAGGTTATTTCGATAGTACATACATGTAAGGTTGAGCATACAAAGTGAATTTGCTGCTCCCCATTTCGGTTCTTGCGGTTGATACATTTTATTAGAATTTGTGCAATATGTCGTTTTGTGATTTTAAACAATTGTTCGTGGTAATTCAACTACTTCATGTTATCATACATAAAAACATACGGTACGAACGTTTGTATATTATTTACATGTGAGCTCAAAACTTTCAGGGTGATATCCTAACTTCAGGCCCTGCGCCCATCTCATTATAAATCGTGTAAGATTTTGTTTTTAGGAACTCAATTTTGAAAAATTTCCCCGAGAGCGCCATTCAGCCCTCCTTCAACATTAGTAAAACCATCTAAAATTTTGTTTTTACAACTGCAGCTTGGAAATATTTACGGAAGAGAGTTACTGAATCCCGCGCGTCCATTCTCTTAATATCATCAAAGATGGTTTCCAATTGCATATTTAGATATTCAAATTGGGAAATTTTCTGGAGAGAAGTGATTAAACCTTTCCTATTTCCATAAAATGAATAGAAGTATCAATTTAGAAAAACAAAGACTTTTTCTTGAAATCGGGATTACAGTATGCTAATAACTTCAAGACAATGAGTAAAAGCAAAGGAGCCAAGTCATTAATGATGACTTCCTCTTTGCCTATAGAATTGTTTATTTTGCGTAGAATGGAGCATGTGGCAGAAAAATTCAAGCTACTTAACCCGTTCGCACCCAGCGTCACGCGGACGCTACACAACAATTCCTCTCTTATCAGCCCAGCAGCACGTATCCGCTACGCGCTCTGATCGACGCTGACGTCCCAGCGTCACATATACGCTTTCTCGAAATGGAACGATTGAATTGAATATTTAAACGATAATATATGGTGCTAAATGGCTATAACTTTGATGATATTCGAGTCACATGGTATTTGACCTTCATGTACACGCTTTAGTTTCTTATTTGGACCTCTCAATGGGATAGATTTTTTTTTATGTAAACAACAGTGAATCACTGCTCTGCGCATACGATTTATGAGGTCTCAATTGCTCTTGTTTATATCTTTGCTTCTCTTTTTTTGTTACGAGTAATTGAAAGAGATATACATCTAGCTGAATAAATTATTGGGGAGGGGAGGAAGGTTAAAATATTTTTGCGTATGTGTTCCAGACATTTGGGATTCCCCGTTCGATGAGAGTACAGGAAGGATTTCAAGCGGAACTGAAGTTTATGATTATTTTTGAATCCTTTCTGATATTGTTCTTTATTTATTCTTTTTTATTTGGAGACTGGAAGATTGCAATAAAAATGGTTAGCGAAGTGAATGAAAGGGAATGTTTTCGAGAGAATTATGAAGCAATTTTGAGACTTGTTGCGTGGGAATTGAACTATTTTAAATTCGTTGACCTAAGTTGTTTTAATTAAATTTACATATCCTTTTGCTACATTTCTTTTTCTTTGATTGCACACTCAAGATGTCTAACTCTAACTTTGTTTTTGTGCACATATTATTTAACTTTGTGCACATAGTTAAAGTTTTAGTATTCTACTTATTTCACTCCCTTCTAATAATGTAATAGTCTTTATATTAATAATTAGTAATCAGTAGTACATTGTTACAGAAAATTTAAAATTTCAAGTCATTATTTTGATATGCTGATTTTATATGAATATTTTTGTTCAGTTAGGCTTAACTGCTGTAAATGCTCGGGCCGATGGCGGCGTTCCATTTCGGAACGTTCGGTCCCGTAGCTGCGCTTCGTTTTCCATGCGCTGGTCCTCAAGGGGTTAAAATAAATAACTTTACAGACACAGAAGCTATGGAATTTCATCCTGTGGTTAATAACTTAACATTTAATACTTTGACCTTGAGGGGAAAAAGGGGCGCAAATATGCATCAGTGTATAATAGCACATCACTGATTTTACTTTTTTTAACAAACTAGGGGGCTCTGCCGCCTGCTCGCTAACGCTCATCAACCCCCGAAAATTGCTTCACAACCTTATTTGATTCGCAAAGATTTAAATCCTCAATTAGATTAGAAAGAAACAGATTAAAAACACATTATTAGCTCCATTTGAATCTAAAAGCACCCCTTACTCGGGTTTCAAAATAACTTGTACCAACTTGTGAGCCGTAAAGGCTAAGGGGCTCCTGAGCATTGCAAAACTGCAGTTTTGTACATTTGAAAAGTCGCTTTCATATTCGTGGTCTCTAGTAATACATTTTGCTCTTTAGCTCGGGGCTTGAATTGAGTTGAGCCTAACATTTTCCGTTAAAATCGAAACCCTTAAAGTTTGTGAATAAGAAAGAAGAAACATGCGAATCAAAAAGATGTAACTATGGCAATGCCAAATAAAATATCAATAGTTTTCTGGAGATGAGATTGTTCTAACTTGATTTTTAACGGCTCGTAACTTTTTTCCTTTGGAGATACAAGTTTAATTTTTCGACCATAGGTTGAGTTAGATCTGGAGTAAAAAATGTTGCTTTTTCCAATGGTGTCAAAAAGAAAACTGTGGGACAATTCCTTTGCTTTTTACTGATAGATTTAATGAAGAAAGTAGTGGCTAAATTTTAGGTAAGCCTAAAATAGTTCGAGCTAAAAACAAATAACTCCCGCCATATTTAAATTTGAGCATTGAAACACATTGCGTAAAATGCGGAAAATTCTACCCTTTCCAACGATATATAATATTAATATGTTCAAGCAATTTTTCACCCCTTTAATAGGCAATTTACACGAAATTTGAGCTTAAAAAATTAATTTAAAAAAAAACTAATTTGAATATTAAATAACAAAATCCCAAGTGCACACCCCTGGAGCTCGAAGTAATTTTGAACAAAATTTCAAGGCTGTAGGCGCTATGGGGTCTACTGGACGCAATCCCGCCACAGACTTCCTTCCAGAATTTGTTTGAAACCTTATTTATATTTACTATAAAGAGTTAATTGGCAAAAAATGCACAGGGAAAAAAGGTATTTAATTTTGCAAAGTAATAGAAAAAAAATAATTCCTCATTTGACCAATTTTCCCTAAATTTTTATTATTTTTTTTTTAATTCTGATATGTCCTTGGTATTTTCCCTGATCAATTAAGTTCCCTGATTTTTCCCTGTTCTGTACATTATTCAATGTTTTGAAATTAAAACCAGTAGTATGTGAATTTACTGCCTGTTTGCTTAGTAAATATTTTTGCTTATTTTTTTCAGGAAGAATGAGGATAAACAGGGCCCAACAATGTTTTGGAAGACACTGGACACAAAATTTATTTGGAGCCCCCCCCCCCCTCCACTTATTCCATATAACGAAGCAACAAAATATTTTGATATTCAAGTGTTAACACAGCTACGCTAAATTTGGTGGCACATCATTTTACAATAAAATTCATTATAAAAAGTAAAAGTGTTTTTCAGGGTGGAGCACGGGAACTTCCTGTTTTGAATTTGGTGCGCAAAAAGAGTGGAGCCTCACAGTGGTGGGGAGAGCCTCAAAAGAAAGATCTGAATGGGAAGTGTTGTTACATTATGCCTTGGCCTGCACGCTCGCCTGATTTAGCCCCCTGTGACTGTTTCCTGTGGGGTTATCTGAAGTCATGGGTTTCAAAGTGGCACGATCGTCCAAGAAGCCTGGAGGACCTGAAGAGTCACACCCAAAACAAAACAACCAAAACTTCCGAGTTCGACTGAATCAGTGTATTGACAATGGAGGGCAACACTTACAAGACATTGTTTTCAAAAGAGTGTAAAGCATTATCTCCCATTATGTGTGACAGGAAAAAGACAATAATAAAGAATTTTTAGTTATGGAAAGTTTTTTATTTCATTTTCAAAAAAGGAAGTTCCAGCGCCCTACTGTGTAGTATACGATAATTACACATGATATAAGAAATTGTCAAATGTTGCCCATTGCAGTAAGCCGTAAATATCAAAATTATCTATGATATCTTAACATATAAAAATCTTCTGTGCGGACGTTTGTCACCATAAGGCATTTAAACGGCTGGACCGATTTTGATCATTTTTTTTTGTGTGTAATTAAGTTGTGGCAAGCATGGTTTCGAAGCACGATGGATCGAATCAGAAACGTTTTGGCTAATTAATTAATTTATTTAAACATTGGATAGTTATATCTCCCAAATGATTAATATTTATTTTAACCTATTGTTGAGCGAGAACTGAAATAAATATTTAACCCGTTGCCAAAGGACAATAAGAAAGCCAGCTCTGCTTTTTGTAATGAAATTTCCTACTGTGATATGTCAATTGAGAATAGATAAAACGTAGAGAGAGAGAGAGTGTGAAGCCTTAATTTCTCTCTTGAAAACAATAATTTTAGGTCCCGTAATAAAGTGCTGGAAGGTTTGCGCAAAACGTGTATTCTGTCGTCGTAGGTTGAACTATGTGACTTGGATCGGTGTTTTAGGTTTTCCTAACCAAATGATCAGAAAGTACCGTACCTAGCAACATTTGTTTCTCGGCTCAAATCCATCTGAGTTTTGGCACCAATGTCAAGAATACTTTAAGGATTATCAAACTAATCAGTACATTATTAAAGGAAAAGATGATGGAATTTAAAGACGAAACAAATTTTATTTTCGTCCAGCTAAACTACAACAGGATAGATCTGCACACAAAAAATCAGTGCAGTGGAAGATCTTTATCTTTGGTGGAAAGAACAAATTAGGCAATTTTGGAAGTTTTACAAGTTTTCGTTCAAAAGATCGGACTGTTAATCAGTCGAAGTTGGCTTCGCTCACTGATCGGCTGGATTACAGTAACGTGGTGGCTTGGCGACTTTAGCTATAAACAATAGAGTTGCGTGATCATTTGTTTACAATTTAAAGCTACTGTTAATGTAATTTTTTGTACTTTTTGTTTATTTGGCGAAACATTTCATATTGCAAAGAATTGCTTTTTGTTTTTAAAGAGTTTTAAGTCATTTTTAGTTGAAGAATGTGTTTATTTTACATGGGGAGGAATGAATGATTTTCGCTTATTCGGAGAACTGTTTTTGCTTTTATATTCTTTTAAACGATATCCTTTCGATTCTTTTATTCTTTTTCATATGGGGGATGTTGCAGCGGGATTTCCAGCCAAGTACGGAGAAAAAATAGTTAATAAAACAGCTGCTCAGTGGGCATTAGATAAATCAAGTTGTAATAAATATACGCATTCCGACACCAAGCAGTTTAAAACATTTTCTTTTTACTTATTTTTTTCAACAAAATGGTTCAAACACTTGATAGTTTATAGAAATTTTTTAACTTTTCAATGTACAAAGTTTGAACAGAATAACGTCTGTCGGGTCCTCTAGTAGCTGTATAAATACCAACTGAACTTGGAGTGGTTTTGTGATTTGCGAAAAATTAAAATTTTAAGGAGATTTTTTTCAAACTTAATATTTACTTCTTGCTATAGTGCAATATGAAAATTGCGAATTTTAAGTGCCAACTTAAACTTTGCCAGCAGATTTGGTGCCCCCCAAATGTTGGTTCCATGGGCCCATGCCTTAATCTGGCCTTGGGGACAAATGAAAGTGAGGGAATGACATTTTGGCACATTAGACGTACATAAAATATAATAAAAAACAAAATATACAAATTTTGCTTATATAGCCAAATAAATAATGAAGAAAATTAAAATGACTTATAGGACTCTTCTTACTTATAAACGTTTGAAATGTCAGCAAGCTAAAATCACAAACAGAAAAAAAAAAGAAAAAAAAAACTTGTTGAAACAGGAATACTTAAATCAGACAAATCAAAATTAACTTAAGAAATAAATAAGGATAGCAAAAGCAATGCATCACACTACATTAGCAATACTTATCTTACTACTATTATATATGCAAAAGTTTGTCTGGATGGATGGATGTTTGTTACTCTCTCACGCAAAAATTACAGAATGGATTTTAATGAAACTACAATAATACAGCTTATGCATTAGAATAACACATTGGGTAGTTTTCATCCTGTTATGGTGGGCAAAACCCCTCATAAGGAGCGATAAAACAATTTTCAAATAATCCCATTTGAACAGTTACAAATAATTTTGGCAATGATGAAGAGGCTCCATTATAGCCTTGAAATAGCTATTTGCTGCATTTTCTATGGAGAATTTATGCTTTATTTACGTTGGTTTTTCACTCTAATCATATTGTAGCACAAAGCTTTTTTGATCATTTTTCATTTATAAAGATCATTAAATGAGAAATTTTCAAAAAAAAAAAGATTTTTTTTTTTTGAATTTTTTACAGGGTGTCATTTTTTGATGATATATTTTTGAAATCAAGACTACAGAAGTTTTCAAAGAAAAGATGAAAATATTTCTCATGACTTGCCTTTTCTTAACAAAAACTGGCAGTTGTGAATTTCTTAAATCCCAACATTTCAAGCAGCAATCATCACCACCTACAATTTGAGTACAAAAAACAGGTTATTTCAGAAAAAATAAAATGAATAATTATATTCAACAACACAAGCTGGTTATTTCAAAACGTTTAAAAAATAAATAAATAAATACATAAAGAATTCCTTGAAACACCTAATCAAGACAGACCCATGCCCAATGTTTCAAAAAGGTTGGATTTCAAAAACATTCTCTATCCTTGGTCACATTGATAAAGAAATCGACCGTCTGAGCTAAATGTGAAGAGAAAGTTCATTTAAGAAAAAAAAAAGTATTCTTCTGCACTGGAGTATTAAATAATGAAAATCAGTGTTGAAAGCACACAATGACAATGAAAACTACTCTATTGGGGATTACCCTTCCCAGAAGTTCTCAGGTCAAGGTTTACCTTCTCAAAATTAAAAATTTATTCATGCATTTGTAGGACAAAGAAAGGAAATTTGCGAAAAAGGGCTTAAAATCGAAATTATTCAAAAAAATACTTTTAACACTAAGAAATTGGATGTTTTATCGTTGTTTCTTTCTATTAGTTTTCAGGCTGCTAAGATTCTTAAGTGATTCCAATTCCAGGATGTTATGGCAAATATTAATAAACTTTCGTTATCTTCTCTAAAAGATTTGATTAAGCCCCACTCATGTATTGTACACATTTGTATTGTGAATTGAAATATATAGTCTGTAAATAGCAAATTAGCCATGATTTTCTATCACTTTTGTTCATTATCCTTTTTTTTTTTTAAATCAATCTCAAGGATAAATTTGTAGAACACTAAATAATTTTAATTATTAAATTTGAAAACAATCAAAATTATTTTGTGACTACATATTTAGGTGAAAAGTTAAAAAAACAAAATGTGAGGGCATTACTTTTTTGATAGCTATTTAAAGGAATATGTGTAGAATACACTCATAACTTATATTCAGTAAATTACCACCCAATAGCCAGGACTAAAACAGAAATACATGAAATACACCGCCAGCTCAGTCATTTCATGCCTTGCCTTCAATCTTCGAGTTGAACCGAACCATTGCTTCAGTCACTCGTCTGGTCTATGCTAATTCTATAATAGCTATCATTTTGTTTCGTACTCTTGGCTTCCTTAAGAGGTTTTCCATCTCCAGCTCAGTCACTTTCCTATGCCGGGCTGATGAGTGCTAATAAGCACGAAACTGCAGTCCTCGGCTGGAAATGACTGAGCTGGCGATGTATTTCATGTACACTCATAACTTACCTGAATACACAATGTCAGATTGATCATAATCAAACGCAGCTATCCATGATTCAAACTCATGAGCTTTCCAAGATTTCAACATGCATAAATTTGCTTCTCTCATAGAAAAATAATTTAAATTTCCTAAATTGTCTGATGTAATTATTTTATGCAATCTGTAAAAGATAGAAAAAGAAATAAGAACATATCAATGCAAAGAATATAAATATCAGATCATTCAGACACCTGTCCGTAATTCTTATAGCTATTTGTGCAATTTTGACTTTTTTTTTATGAGCAATCACGATTGCTTACTGTTCTCACTTGGCTGTTTTTGGCATTCATACGATTTTATTTTCCACCAGCACCCTCTGCAGCATCACCGTCAACCGGCTCCTCACGATGCTGCACCTCTAGCGAAAACCGTCTCCAGGTTTCGTCAATATCCTACACTTACAAGCACACATACACGCATCTACACACATATACATATATACACCTACACACACATATATACACCTACACACATACATACACCTACACACATACATACACCTACACACATACATACACCTACACACATACACATACACACAGACTCCTACACACTTACATACACACAACTACCCACACACTGCCTGCGCACAGACACAAACACATATTCAAAAAATCAGTAATCCAACGTCAGAAAGCACAAATATTTGCAAAATATTGCAGACACGTGTTTCGGTGTTACAAGGAACACCTTTTTCAATGCAAAGAAATGTGAGCTTCTGGATGAAAAGTCATCCGAGAAAAGCAACACCGTGGAACAGGAGATAGTATAAATATCAAAAACTAGAAATTAAACAAAAACAAAAAAGATAAAATGACACCTGGAGGCAAAATTTATTATATAATTCCATCAGGAAAAAAACCGTCAAGTAATAAATTTTCCAAGAAAACCCATAAACAATGCAAAAAGTCCAAAAATGAAACCACTCTGAATAAATTAGCAATAAATTTGCCAGCGGGAAAAACTATGTGTGAAAGCAATGTATCAAATGGAGAAATGCATTTAAGAACAAAGTGAAGGATAAACATATTGGAATTAGTTAATCACAAAACGAAATAAGAAAGCAAAAAATGAAAAAAATAAATATAAGAAATGTACGACGTTTACATAAAAAATAATATAAAAACTAAACCAATTTTAACAAAGGAGTCCACACAGAAGAAAAATAGGGAATTGCAGTAAGATCATTGACTAAATTAGAACGGTTCCTCAGGATGTGGAAAGATTCCCAGAAATCAAGATCCAACGAATTGGGGCATTTTTGGATAATTTGATAAGAGTTAAAGTCAAAAGAATGATTTGATTCCCAACAGTGCTGGGCAATACTGGATTTATTCAGCTGTTGTTTCCTCACATAGTTTTGATGTTCTTTTAACCGAAATTTCAAAGAACGGCGGGTCTGTCCGATGTATCCGAGTCCGCAATTGCAAACAATTTTATAGATCCCACAGCAATTAAGAGGATGAATAGGATCTTTAAGAGAAGAGAAAGAAAGTTTATTAATAGGAGAAAATACCACTTGGAATTGGAATCGCTTCAGAATCTTAGCAACCTGAAAACTAATACCAGGGAAGAAAGGCAGAACAACTAAATTCTTAGTGTTAAAAGTTCTATTAAGAGCAATATTTTGAGATTTTTTGCAAAGTTTTTTATAAATGGAATCAACTAAGGTGGGCGGATAGTCTCTATCAACAGCCACAGCTCTTAAATAGTTGAGTTCCGCATTAAGAAGCTCAGGTGAGGAACAAATTTTCATTGCACGATAAACAAATGTGTTGAAAGCTGAATATTTTTGATTAGGAGGGTGAGACGATAATCTATGTGGGGGTAATGAAACAGCAAAAGGTTTGCGATAAACTGTAGTTTCAAAACCGGACTCAGTTCAAGAAACGAGAACATCCAGAAATGGAAGGCAATTATTCTGTATTATTTGACTATCCGCCCACCTTAGTTGATTCCATTTATAAAAAACTTTGCAAAAAATCTCAAAATATTGCTCTTAATAGAACTTTTAACACTAAGAATTTAGTTGTTCTGCCTTTCTTCCCTGGTATTAGTTTTCAGGTTGCTAAGATTCTGAAGCGATTCCAATTCCAAGTGGTATTTTCTCCTATTAATAAACTTTCTTTCTCTTCTCTTAAAGATCCTATTCATTCTCTTAATTGCTGTGGGATCTATAAAATTGTTTGCAATTGCGGACTCGGATACATCGGACAGACCCGCCGTTCTTTGAAATTTCGGTTAAAAGAACATCAAAACTATGTGAGGAAACAACAGCTGAATAAATCCAGTATTGCCCAGCACTCGTTTCTCGAACTGAGTCCGGTTTTGAAACTACAGTTTATCCCAAACCTTTTGCTGTTTCATTACCCCCACATAGATTATCGTCTCACCCTCCTAATCAAAAATATTCAGCTTTCAACACATTTGTTTATCGTGCAATGAAAATTTGTTCCTCACCTGAGCTTCTTAATGCGGAACTCAACTATTTAAGAGCTGTGGCTGTTGATAGAGACTATCCGCCCACCTTTGTTGATTCCATTTATAAAAAACTTTGCAAAAAATCTCAAAATATTGCTCTTAATAGAACTTTTAACACTAAGAATTTAGTTGTTCTGCCTTTCTTCCCTGGTATTAGTTTTCAGGTTGCTAAGATTCTGAAGCGATTCCAATTCCAAGTGGTATTTTCTCCTATTAATAAACTTTCTTTCTCTTCTCTTAAAGATCCTATTCATCCTCTTAATTGCTGTGGGATCTATAAAATTGTTTGCAATTGCGGACTCGGATACATCGGACAGACCCGCCGTTCTTTGAAATTTCGGTTAAAAGAACATCAAAACTATGTGAGGAAACAACAGCTGAATAAATCCAGTATTGCCCAGCACTGTTGGGAATCAAATCATTCTTTTGACTTTAACTCTTATCAAATTATCCAAAAATGCCCCAATTCGTTGGATCTTGATTTCTGGGAATCTTTCCACATCCTGAGGAACCGTTCTAATTTAGTCAATGATCTTACTGCAATTCCCTATTTTTCTTCTGTGTGGACTCCTTTGTTAAAATTGGTTTAGTTTTTATATTATTTTTTATGTAAACGTCGTACATTTCTTACTTTTATTTTTTTCATTTTTTGCTTTCTTATTTCGTTTTGTGATTAACTAGTTCCAATATGTTTATCCTTCACTTTGTTCTTAAATGCATTTCTCCATTTGATACATTGCTTTCACACATAGTTTTTCCCGCTGGCAAATTTATTGCTAATTTATTCAGAGTGGTTTCATTTTTGGACTTTTTGCATTGTTTATGGGTTTTCTTGGAAAATTTATTACTTAACGGTTTTTTTCCTGATGGAATTATATAATAAATTTTGCCTCCAGGTGTCATTTTATCTTTTTTGTTTTTGTTTAATTTCTAGTTTTTGATATTTATACTATCTCCTGTTCCACGGTGTTGCTTTTCTCGGATGACTTTTCATCCAGAAGCTCACATTTCTTTGCATTGAAAAAGGTGTTCCTTGTAACACCGAAACACGTGTCTGCAATATTTTGCAAATATTTGTGCTTTCTGACGTTGGATTACTGATTTTTTGAATTTTCAGCACAAAGGTATTTATTCGTTACAAACACATATGCCTACACACACATACACCCCCCCCCCACACACACCTACACACAACTACCCACACACTCATGCCTGCACACAGACACAAACACACATGCCTACACACATACACACACCCCCTACACACAAACACACATACCCCTACACACAAACGCACATACCCCTACATATACACACACACTCGTGGTTGCGAAAAACGTAATTTGAATTCAAGATGACAAAATTCAAATTATTTTTTTTTTCATCTGTGATTTTACTTTAACCCATCAAATTAAAGATTTCATTTAGAACTTCTTAAAATTTAATCTGAAAATTTTAAACATGAGTGTTATACCTATGAAATAGAGAATTCTTTTCACTCATAGCATTATAATGTCGTTTCAATCTTATGGGGGGTGGGGGAGAGAATAAGAACGTAGTCAGAGTCTGGATTTTTTCCAAATGTTCCCTGTGACTTTTTTTTTTCTCTTCTCCCATTATTGGTTTCTTAGACCAAAATCTTTGAATTTCAGTTGCAGAAATTACTGCTAAATATTACAAAGTGTTCAGGAACTGTCTTCAAGTGAACAAAACAAAAATCCTTTTTATGCTTGCATCATAAGTTAATATTTTTTTTAATTTCTCCTGAAGCAAAGCTGTTAGTTTAAAAGAACTTTCCCTGTTAAACTCAAATTGTCTAACTTTCTTTTTTTAGTCAGCTGTACAGAAATTAAACAAGAAAGCATTAAAAAAAAGACCCATGGGGCTGAGCAGTGTTTAATTGAAGACCTTTTGATTATATAATATATATATATATATATATATATATATATATATATATATATATATATATATATATATATATATATATAATTGCCTAAATTAGATAATTTCTAAAAAATTGCTAACATAGTCCAACAAATGTACTTTTTACCCAATCTCAAAAGTCTACCTTTCAACTTTCCATTATAGCTTTTAATTAAATTTCATAATTGATAGAATACTTAATCCATTACTGAAAAAAAAAGAAAAAAAAAACTCCTTACTTTTAATAATATTTTTCATTGAAATTTACCCCCTACTTTTACATTTATTATCAATATTGTTATACATATCATTTTTTACATTCTCTTATATTTTATAGAGCGAAGAAAAGATCATAGAAGCTAGATATTATAGACCATTGCGTCACTACAGAGGGGGTAGGGATCTGCTCAGAGTGACATCTATCTGGGGGGTTGCACCCATAGGGAATTAAGGAATTTATATTTAAAAAAGAAAAAAAATAGCTCTGAAATTTCCCCTCAATATTTTTTATTTTGTTTAATATATCAAATCTCAATGAAAATAGTGCCCAATATTGCATGGAAGGGGTCATTGCATATGTGTCTAGGGAAAATTTTACATAAAATGCATACGTAATTTATACTTGTCTTTCAATTTACACTCTCATTACAGTAAAAAAATAACAAGAAGTTCCGTCCAGAACTAAACAAGCCTACTTTCCTGTATACCAATACCGATTTTCTAGTATCGGACCAATTTTCTCAAAATTAGCTAAGGTAAATTATTTCAAACAAAACTTCATGCCTCACCCACCTGAAGAGTGTGTTAAAAATAAATAAACGAACAAATAAAGTAGTAGTACCTATTAAACAAACCAACTAATAATATATTATTTTCCGTTTAAAAAAAATCTAAAGGGATTTTTTTCTAAAAGGAATTAAAAATAATAAGCTCATTAAACACATGAAAAAAATTGTTTGTTTTTCCCCTGTTGCCAAAGAATAATTTGAAAAGAAGAATAAATACTTTAAAAATTAACAGTAAAATGTCAATTTTCATTATTAAAAAAAGAAAAAAATAGTCTGCGCTTATCTTTGTGTTAAAAATATAGGACTCGGAATTTCACCGTCAAAAACTGAATACATAAATTAAAACTTTAGAGTGAAAATAACAACAAATCATATTAACAATAATTATTTCACAGGTGAAAACATTAAGTTTCAAGTTGGAGTAGGTCATTTCCCCTCCGTGTCGAAATTTTTGCCAAAGCTACGGAGTCAGGGTTGGAGTCCAACTAATTTTCGGTTACAGGAGTCAGATTCAGAGTCGACTGTCATAAAAATGTAGGAGTCAGATTCGGAAGTTTGTCATCAAGAGCAGTTTCCAAAAAAATTTGTTTGAAGTTAATCCGCCTTTAAGTTCGGGATCTACATTGACATTTAATTTCGCCGTATGTACTATTGTTAAAGGATTTGAACTGTTCAAAATTAAACAGAAAATCATTCAAATCCTTTTCTCTATTTGTCATTCTTCTTCTTTAAAAATATTTCCCTACAAAATTTGTTTGAAGCAAATTCACCTCTAAGTTCGGGATTGCCTTTAATATCCCCATAGGCACTAATGTTAAGTTTTTTTGAACAGTTCAAAATTGAGCGAAAAATTGTTCAAATCAAAAAATGAAATATGGGAATGAGGTGTCCTAAACGAGATCTTTTGAACAAAAAACATTTGTCCGAATCAGACTATTCACTCACAAATTATTCGGGGGGGGGGGGGGTTAGAAATCCCCCCCCCCATCTCAATACCCTACTTTCTAATTTTTAATTCTTCAATATTCATTTAATTAGCTTATTTATTTTTTATTTTATTTTTTGTGATATTTTTTAAATGTATTAAGCCTTCTTTCATGCTTTTTTTCTTCTTTCTCTGACTTTTATTGGGAAAGTAGGATAAAAATGGGTTGTTTCTGAAAATTGTACAATTTTGATATTTATATAAACATTTAAAAGTTTTTTTTTTTTTTTTTTTGGTAGGTCTAAGGAAGGAAGGGGAGACACTACTAATCATGCCAAATTACTAAAAACTAATCACCCATGTGACATTTGAGCTGGAAATGCCAGTTATTTTAGGAGCATTTTCTTTCTAGCAAAGATTTGAAACACATACTCACTTTTGGTTTTCACATGACCAGTCTAATGATAGTAAAATTTTATTCAACTCAATAGAAAGATTTATAGAATCTTCAGGAAATAAATTTATCTCATCTTTTTCTTCATTTATCGAATAAAGTAAAAGTTTGCCATCACTACATGCAGCTGCCAGAATAGGTTTATCACTGATCATATCTGGACACCATTTCATGTCTAATATTCCACTAGTTGGCACAACATTTGTAGTTACTAGCCCAAAACTGTCCGATGGAGAACCGGTAGAAGTAGAAAATTTAAATAAACTGATATTTCCTAGTCGACTTTGTTCATCATCAACAGACTCCTAAATGTACACAAAGAAGAAAAAAACTTCTATCAAGATTTTTTTTCCACTCTCTCTTTTGCGGATTTCATCAAAATACATTAAGGAATAAACTTACTTTGTTTAACTGATAAGTGCCACATACTAGAAACTGAGAAAAAGGATAAAAAGGGCACCATTCAACACTATCAGCACAAAACTCCATAGTCATTGATGACAACTGCTTTGCCTTAGATACTGATTCAGTTTCAGCCATGATCAATACTGAAAAAAAAAAAATTATAAAATAATATCACTTCTAAAAATATTTTGTGCACACAAAATATTCATAATGTAACTGAATTTTAGTTAAAAAATTACATTGTTCACACATTCAAAAACTATTGAGAACCACTAGTCTAAAAAACAGGGTGAATTGATTAGGACAAGTCTAGGGCCTGTCGCTAGATGTCACTTTTGCTTCTGTACCCGTGTTTTTGGATTACAATTAAAATTAACAATTTATCGTTTAGCATTTATCGAGAACATTTACCAAATGTATAGAGTCTTTCAACAAATTGAAATAAATATAGTTATGATTCAATTTTTACGCCCCTTTATTCTTGTATGTCTTAGGCGTTTTTTTAACAGTACTGTATGGATTTGTAGCAGACGACATGAATCTTGCAGAATAATTATGTGTATCGTTAAAGGTTTACTTTTGTTTGCTTTTGTTGGAAATGCTAGATAATGTTGTTCTTTTGTTATCAGAAATGCAATTTAAGCTTTTCGTACTTTTGAAATTGTTCGGTTAAATAAGGATGTGTTTCACTAAATAATAGCTTCTCCCCTCCCCCCCAGCAAATACTATCTGTTTTCTGTAGCGAAATCTTACGCGGATTTGTGCAAGCGTGAAGTCTGCTCTGATGTTATCAAAATAAGAGTAGAAACCAGGGTTTTTTTTTTTTTTTTGCTTAAACCGGATTTATTTGGTTTAAACACTATTTGTAAGAAAATATTTTTATTTTAGGAAAATCATGAAGATTTTATCAATTAATTGTTAAGGAATATTTAATATTCATATTTGTACCTAATTTCTTTGTAATTAATTAAATAATTAAGAGTAAAATCTTGTAATTTCATTTCCTCACACATCGAGATTTCTATAGGAGAAGATTGTTTGAAAATCTTTAACTATTATAAAAAATACAAAACGCAAATGAGCCTTGGTATAAATAATCAAAGAAATAATTTCTGTCATAGTTCAGACATGATTACAAATAACCAAGAATAAATTCCTGTAAATTAATTTCGGTACAGATGTGATATACCCCCCCCCCCCCCCCATTTGGCGACATTCGATTTTTTTGCACAAAATTAAAATATTTTTCTCGCAAATGAGGCGATGCATGAGGCGATTTATGCATGGCATCCCTGGCCAAACTAACCTGTGTTTAGCAACCCGAAGGCAATCCTACAGATCTGTTCAAACTTGTTTACTTGGGTTGTTTGGGTTTCACGCAGAAGAGATACGTCAGAGTTTCTGCTACGGTCGCATTTTTCGCAAAATGCGAAAACACTGTCTCAATTGCGCAAACAAAGTAAAGCATTTTCGCTTTTTTGCTCAAACAAAAAATAAATAGTTAAAAAAGAGAGAGAGAGAGAGAGAAACAATGTATAATCCAAGAGAGGAAGCAGCATGACAATAGTTAACTTAATCTTTTTTTAATCTTAAGCTAAGATTTTAAAATTACTATTAGGTCACCAATACTTAGTCTTCCGGCATTATGCCCTTCTCAATAGCATAGATAGTAACTAACCCTCAATAACTGCCTTATGAGGAGAAAGAGTGCAACGTTGTAAAAACCAAATGTGTAGGGGTTTTTTTTTTTTCATTTTATGCTTAAAAAAATAGCTGCTGTACTTATTTCTTTAAGGATGCCATAGAGATGAAATAAGAATATTATTTCCAAGTGGAGATGAAACACACTGATGGATTTAGAAAGTTATGCAAATACGTAACATTTTAGCATTTTGCTAAAACTTTTCCCACAATTTTAGCTTTTATGCAAAAGAACTTTTGAACCCAGCTTAAACCCTGAGATACGTGGTGTTGTTTCGTGCAATATACCTTACAGGAATGCTTATTTTGTGTTAGTTTAAATTCAGTAGTTGTGTTTTGAAGTAAAAACATTAGAAAATTCCAGTTCCTTCAAACTTGAAGGTTAATTAAAAGTTAACTCCAACGTGGTGTGTATCTGTAACATGCCATTGTCATATGATGTATTGTTTTAGACTGAGTGTGAATATTTATACCATATAAAAAGGTAAGTTCTTTATTTTAGAATTCAAAAAAAAACCTCTCACTTCCAAAATTCTTTGTTTTTACAAATCCTTGAGGGGTTCTTGTAGTTTTTAACTTTATTTTTATTGTATGTAAATTAATTTTACAGAAATAGTACGGTTATTTTGTTCTAAAAGTTAATTCTTATCGATGCCATGAATTATTTAGACATTCTATTAACGTGCCTCCTTTAGGTACTGAATTTTATGTTAACAATTGAAAGTTCTTTCGGTTGTACTCTTAAAAATGCTGAATTTTATTAGTAAATCTGCACAATAATGGTGCATATTTCACACTTTAAACTGTGTCATTATTGTACACTGAACGGAAGGAGCCACCCTTGGGTGTCTCCATGAAAATATACATAACTGTGACCATACTCCGACTGTAATGTATATTAACAGTCGGAGGGATAACGGACCGAGGTCCTGGCGGTCAGAGGTCTCATAGTACTTTCGTAATGAGACCGAGGCAGGGCCGGCGAGCCGAGGTCTCATTACGAAAGTACTATGAGACCGAGGGCTCGTATCCCGGAGAAATGATGAAAAAAAAATTAATGCATTAATTTCGACTTGTAATTAATACAATAATTTATTTCATTGTATTTTAATATGTTTACAAAAAACCCCGGCCCTGTACATTTTTGAAGCATATATTCGTGATGTTTTTTGTTGTGCTTTCATGTTGTTTTTTATATATATTGTGTTCTGAAGTGCTTTGATCATGTTTTTTTTTATCTGATTTTTTCCTGTTGGCGCTAAAAAAGCATCGCTAAGAACGATGTATGACATATGTCGTCATACATCGTTTTCTTGGCGACGCTTTCTTGGCGCCAACAGGAAAAAGTCGCCAAGGGTGGAGTATATCACATCAGTTCCTTAATTTCCTCATAATCATAGCTATCTACGATAAATAAAAAATTAAAATCATGCATTCTTAAAAAAGGAAAGTATTTTGCAGTATCTACAGATTAATCACAAATCTTATGTACATTATAGAACTTTAAAAATCCAAAGATCAACACATATTTTGTATAAAGATTTCTAAAAAAAGTTACAAATCATGTAAATTATTTACCTAATGTATCAGTGGCAGCAATTATAGAAACAGGACAAGTAGGTTTCAAGAAAACCATTTAGACATTAATTCTCTTGGTTTAATGTAATTAGGAATACAATTATTTATCACAGAAAAAAAAATTCATTAAAAGCCTCAGTATGAAAATACTCTTTTAACGTATTTTAATAATGAAGACTGTCATAAAAATTAATGTTAATTGATTCTTCTACCACTCATATATGAGACTTCTTTTATTATATTGGGATAAAAAAAAATTCTTTGAAAGGTGAAAATTTGGAATATTTTTTTTTTAAATAAAAGCACTGAATTATATGAATATTTTCTGTTTTAATAATTTTATATATTTTCTTTTCTTGCTCTGACTGCATCATCTATCGGGGATGCAAAAAGTGTGCAGGTATTAGCATAATTTTATGGCTATTCTAAGTTTTTGTGGACTTCTTAAGTTTTTTTTTTTTTTTTTTTTCTCTTGCCATTTAAATATTCTAATGTTAAAATTTATATACACTATGCATCGCTTCAATGGTACCTAATTTATCTCAAAAAAAATCTTAAGTAATCAAGCAAATTAGATAGTAAATGAAGTTTTGGTTGAAATATGCTTTTCGGACAATTTTGAAATGCAAAAGACTGAAAAATAATGATAACTGAATAAATAAAAAAAGAGCTACTTGGATTTTTTCTCCATGTAATTTTGGAAAAACTTAGTTGGTCTGTCTTGTATATTTATGAGCCTAACAGGAAAGCTGCATTGATTTAAAAAAGGAGAAAACAAAAGAAAACCTATTTAGCAAACTTGCTTTACCTTAAAAACTATAAGTTTCTAAATCTATTAAATCTGTAATTTATCTATAAAGCTTTGTTTGTTACTTTGCATCAACTAGATTTTACTCTTTGCAATAATGTGTAAAATTTATGAAAACATTTGGAGGAAAACGATGAAGGTTTTCAAAAAAAAAAATTTTTTGAAAAAAAAAAAAAAAACACTTGGTTTAAACCAAACAACCCTGATGGAAACCCAGAGGAAAAAGGATGCAAAATAACGTGCTCAGCAATTCCTATAAAGTAGCATTGAGAAAGATAGCAAATGCGAGTAGAAAGTTCTCATCCTTAACCTATTGCCCCTTTTTTAATGGAATCAATCCCAAGTGCTAGTTTTGGCTTTCAAGAACAGACGCTATTAATATAACTGTGCATAAAAGTGACATAAGACTTATTTTTCCAGAACACAATGTCTGCTCATAAAGTAGCACTGTTATATTCTCAGATATCATTTAACACATCTTTTGTTAAGCTTAATCTGCATTAATTTTCTCATGAATATTCAATATATTTCTTTTAATCTTTAAAAAACAATTGTGTACTAATATTGAATGCTTTTTGCTTGATTAAAAGGGGTCTATCAATTAATTTTATATGTTAGGTATATTGAACTTTATGTTTTTCATTCAACGCACAAAAGAAAATACGTTAGTTTACTTACAGTTACTGGATAATATTTATGACTAAAATTGTAACAGAAGTTGTTTGCATAATGCGGTCTGACATACCCTGCGCATGAGGCACATAGTTCCACTTTACAAGGTTTGGTTAAAAAATTAATATAATTAAAATTCATCATTTCTACATTTTAGAAAAAATAGGAGATAATGAGAAATGCTTGGTGACTCTTATTGTAGAAAATCGAACAGCTCATTAAATATTTTGATGAAATAAAAAATGAAAAATAGAAAAGCGATCCAACGTGCCCAATCTCCCCCTACTTATAAAAGTCATCATTATTCTTACAAAAACTACTGATCAACAAAACGATTTGATCTTTTTGCATTAACAAGATTAGGAGAAGCATTATTTTGAAGTTTGAAAAACTTGTCCCATGCTTCATCATTCAATGCATTTACGCTCGTCGTTATCCAACGTTACTTCTAGAATATTCTGAGCATCTGATGCTCTATTTTCACTTTGGAATACATTTTCTTCCGAATCATTAATTTTTTCCTCACTGGACAAAAGATAACTAATTAAAGCTTTAACATACTTGTGGTATTCTTGAGGAAATTGTTCTTTTCTAATCGCTGTCTTGTCAGCGTGTAAAGGATTAAAAGTTTAGAAACTGGAATTTAAGCGTCTCATGTTTTAAAAAGGACATGAAAATCTAGTGTAGCTGTTTGCTTGCTCACAAGATAAAGTCATAAGGAATAAAAAGAATGATTAAATTAAATTTATTAAAAGTCCAAAACAACAAACTAAGCAAAGCCGAAAAGTAAACAAACAAACGTCACATGGAACGACCAGAGTTCGGTTGC